>NC_132879.1:46239593-46437093 GCF_030463535.1 Salminus brasiliensis
ACCTCACTTAGAGTCAATTTTCTTTACTTTGAAGCCAAGTTTTTTTATACTATGACAGTTTTTAATAAAAACAAAATGTACAAATTATACAGTATTGCAATATATTGAATCGTAACTTCTGTACCATGATGGGTATCGTATCGCCAGCATCCTGCCAGTTGCATACAAGCAAATGGTCCGCAATTGCTACACAGAGTACAACAAGGCCACACACTCTAGCACACAGCAGTGAACTTCTGACCTGAATTTAAAAAGGCTTACAGTGGAAGAGAAGTGAAAGTAAGGCCAGTCTAATACAGAATTCCTTTATACGTGATCACACAAATGATTCCACAGTGTCCACACTGCTTTTACATGATTTGAGTTATTTTCTTTTCTTTTTTTACATTTCCGTTTTGTTTATATGAGAAATATTGTCGTGTGGATTGCTTTGTTTTTCTTGTATTGTTTACTGTATTGTTTGCATTGTTTATTGCATTGATTTATCATTTACTCTTTTCCGGTGCTTTCATGATTCTTGTGTCTCATTGATTTTGTTTTCCTTTAGTGCATGGATTCTTTGCTTGACTTGATGGTGAGAAGTGATGAGCATGCTGTAGGGTCTTAGATAAACAAAAGGGGAATGATAGAGAAAAGGTGAGTGTGGATGAGGTAGAAAATCCTTGTAGTGGTGAAGAGAATCTTTGGTTTATCCTGATTAAATCACTGTCGATGGAGCATGATGTTAACCCATAGAAGTTGGTCCTTTTACTGTCCTTTTCAAATATAATAACATAGTACTCTGTTATATAGTTAGTCATGTAATGAAGTTCCAGAATTTGACTGTAGTTAAAAGCATAATAAAAACCCTCTTCTAATTCTAAACATATCTAATTATACATTAATCAGAAGTTTGCAATCTGCATATTTTGACAGCAGTTTTCTAGAGTGTCAATTCATTAATATACACTACCGTTCAAAAACCAAGTGCACATTGATTTTATTTTAACCCACACCAGTAATTAGTTATTTCCAATCCCACTCACTAGCTAGGAGCCCCTCATCACACGATGCTACAAGTGCTGGGAGGGTGAAGGCTAGCATGTGCCAGCCATTGCAACTGTTTAAGGAGAACACTGACTAACTTTTTAGGGAATGAGTTTAAAGAGCTTCTTTGTTGACTCCTCTCACAAAACAGCGTGATTAGTTGAACCAGACAAACTCGAACAAATACACAGTATGTATTTAACATTACACCTGGAACACATTTAAACCTGACAAAAACAATATTAGCATACTGGTTCTGAAATCTGATTGGCTAAAGGATGTTCTCAGCTGATCTCATACACACACATATGACCTCAGAAATCAACTAAAATCTATATTAATGCCACAAATGTAAAAAAAAAAAAAAAAGCAGTATTACTATTATTATTATTTTATTTTATTATTATGTTTGATCACACCCAGTCAAAAAATATTACTAATTAATTAATACAATTTAATGATGAACTGTTTTAATGAAAATAATCTAATCTGAGAACACACTTCTGCACATCTTAAGTGTAAGCAGTAGCTTAATTTAACATATTGCAAAGAATTAAAAAATTATGCTGTTGTTTTTTTTTGTAATGACATTAATTATGTTATATTTTTACAACAGTGTTCTATTCAGAAAATAAAAAGGAAAAGATTTTTTTCCAATATTTTCACTCATCCCTGGTTAATTACAAAGTTTGTTGATTTCCTAAAAGTATATAAGTAAATAAATAATAAACATAAACATTTTTTCAAAAAATTTCAAAAAGTTCACACAGAGTTTTGAGAAACACTAGTTAATCAAAAAACATTCTTAAGGACTGTATAACAAAGCTTTTTGGAAGCTCACCCCAGTTTTGTTAAATTAGCTGACAAATGCCCACACTGACTTGCATCACGCTGAGTGAGGGGGGCAGAGGGAGGGACATCCTACACACCCAGAGAGAGCGAGGCCAAATGGGCTATCTGGGACTGCCAGTCATCGCTGACTGTGGCTCCATTAGTTGTTTAGTTTGATGTTGTATTTTAATTATTAAATGATAGGATCGTATAATACTTCTCTGTTTACAGTAGTTATTTATTTATTTAAGTTTATATAAGCCTCCAGATTTGGTCATGACTTTTGAATTGTGAGACATTCTGGATAATAATAACTAATACTCTGTAACCTATGAAATTGCACAGAACTAACATTTTAGAATTCACTTTACTCATTAATCTGAACGATACTGGATGGATTTTCTTGAAAACATGGTTTCCACAATTTTGAACGGTAGTGTAAACTCAACACCATGCTTTTGTTACGCAGCTTCTAAGGGTTAATAAGACTTCTGTGCCGCGCCCCTTACAAGGCTCTTTTGTTCATCGTGTGTCTGTGTGTCGCTTCAGGTCGCGTGGGCCTGTGGAAGGACATCTTCACTGTGTCCATGAACGACAAGTTCGACGCTGTGTACCGACAGAAGATGGGCAAGTCTGACCTGACCTTCGACTTTGGTCTGTGAAAGAGCCCAAGGGCCACTGGACTGGACCGGCCAATCAACTGATCAACCAATCAGACCACCTGCTCTGCTTGACACAATTTGCATCTCCTAAAATGGCCCACCCGCTAAACGTTTCCATTTCACCCGTCCTCCTCATTTCTCTCGTTCCTTCTCTGGCTTGACTTCGCTTAACGTGTGTTGTAAGAAGGTGCTCCTAGGCAGAGGTCTTGAATCAGCACGGGTAATGCCAGAAAGATAGATATGTCAATCAAATATATATATATACTGATTCAAGGCCAGTGCGTAGGGGCATTTTTTTTCTGCCTGGAGCTTCATCTTGCGTGTTTTGCAGTGTGTTCGTGTAAACAGTGCATAAGCAGTGCTTTAGCCTGGTGACAAGTGTGAGTCAAATGCTTGGTGCATTGCACATTGTATAGAGCTATTCCTACAGCATACATTCATAAAATGTGTATTTATCAAAAAATGGGAAATAAATTATTTATATTCTGTACACCAAAACCTCATTCCAAAGTCTGGGAGGGATTCCGAGATGTTGATGTCTTGGTTGCCTGGTTGATGTTTGAGTTTCTGCAGATTTGCGTAGCGGTTGGCTAGTTGCTGTATGGTAAGCGCAGCCATCCAGTCACTGATAGTGAGGTCACCGTTATCCCCATGCTGAGAGATGATTGGTTTAGAGATGACTGATTTGAAAACATGTGTGTGACTCTCATCGCCCTTCTTTCTATGATGTGCTCTTACCGATGTTCTCGTACATCTTGTTTTATCTGCTGCAGTGAACAGTATTTTCGATTACGTTTGTGCACTTGTGCATGGATACTTATTTACATTTTACTGTATGTATGAGTATGTGTGTGTTTGTGTGTGTATGGGTGTCTCATCAACTCTATCGATAAGCAATATCACATCCTTTATGAGCAGCCTGGCATTTGTGTACGCTCGGTGTTGGTGTGGTCAGCATAATGCCTTCTGGTCTGAGCTCAGCACCCCCACTCCAGTCCTTCCATTTGTGTAGAAAATGATAAGGGCAGAGAAGAGTGGGCTTCTCCTGGTAACACTTTATATAAAGATACACTGCAGCACGACATACATAGCAAACTTCTTAGTGCTAACTGGACAAAGAATGAGTCACTTGGTCTCTAATACTTAGTCACACATGCCCTTGTCTTAATGCAACACTTTGTAGAAACTCTACCTTAAAATAGCAGCTTCAGAATCATTGCAATGCTCCATTGACATGTAATAAAGAGATCATTGCAGAGTGCAGTCCGAGCACCGGATTGCTGGTTACTGCACAATGTAACTTCAGTGGAGCTTATTAAGAGCATATCCTGTAATATAACAAATGCTTGTGAACAGCTTTCCGCAATTTGTATTTACAGCAGGGGTGTAAATGTGAATTACACTTCCCAACTGAAGGGGGAGCCCAAGAGCAAACAATACCAATTCCCACATATTGTTGCTTTTGATAACTATAGCTGTGCCAATTTTAAGGAGCTGGTTGTAGTTGTGTTTTTTATTTCTTTTTTACCTGCATTCTCCAAATCGCTCCAAACAAGGGCTGCATTTCCTTAGCTGTTTACGGAGGGTCCTTCACATAGAACAGCCTTCTATGACAAAGTGACCAGAGAAAGGCAGCCAACCCCGGCTGTGGCCTAGGCTTTGGAACACAGCTTGTGTCAGTCATATCAAGTAAGGATTATACCAGTGCCTTGAGATCCTGTCCAGTTTGGGCCTCTTTAACACTGGGTCTAACTGTGTCTACTTTTCAGCTAGAGTGCAGTTTACATTTGTCAGCAATTAATTAACCATCTGAGAAGTGACCAATCTGGAGATTTTGCAGGTCGGGCATAGTGTCCCAGTGTGCCATCATGTCTGTAGACCTTCCCACACACAGATTCAGACCAATGCTGCCCCACAGTTGTCAAGCAGATATGCGGGCATGTCCATCATGCGTGCTGCTTAGCTATGAAGCATAAAGCTACTGGTAGTGAAGGCCTAAAATGAACAGTAACTCTCAAAAAACTGGTGCAATCCTTCCCTGACAGGATTGGCGCTGTTGTGTATTAAGGTAAAGGGACGTAGAGTAGTATTAGAGGATGTGTTAATGCATGTGGAGTGCTTTGGTTTGGTTTTCTTCTCACTCATTTAGATCATTTTAAGTGGAATTTTAATTTTAATTTAAGTTTGGAACCAATAATGATGCATTATATCCTTCCCAGGTAAAGTGTTGCCAAGTTTTACTCTGACGACAAAACCAGCACTCATTCCAGCACTCATACCAACTATTTCAGAGCCCAAGGCACACCCACATGTGCCAGTATCCAAACTACGACAATGCTTTAACGGCTTGATAGACACTAGGCTGTGACACCACCATTTGTTTCAGTGCCCTCTCCTAATGAGCCACTAGTTCTTATACTTGGACATTCTCAAAATATGTTACGTCAGTAGACGGCTAGGCCTCACGTCCATATCTTAGAACGCTTATTTTGCCACATTCAGTCATGCCCCCCCAAGCAAGTTACTTGGCCCAGCTCCTGGCACTCCTGAATGTCTTAAATGGATGTACTGCAGTCCATTCAGTTCCACTATTCCACTGGTATTTTCACTGATGCCACTTCTTCAGGCCGCTGTATCGCCCTCTTTCTCTTTGGCTAAAACATTCACTACAATAGTCAAACACACACACACTAGTGCCGCTGGGTTGCCTTTCAGACTCTGGGTGGGGGGCGCTGTATCGCACTGTTCTTTTCACGCTTGCTTGTTGGTTTATTAATAAAGTCATGTCTTCAGGCCTTGTGGCTCTGGTTGTCTGTGTTTATGCACTTCAGTGCAGCTCCATCTGCAACACAGTGCTAGAACAGGCAATTAAATCATCCCGTAGGAAATTAAAAACACAATGCAATTTATTTCTAGTATAAAAGGTGATGACTTTTTCTAAGTGTAAAAGATTTTATACAGGACTTTCAATGCAGCATGAGTCAACAGGATGGCGGCGCTCAATCCCCATGGAAACAGCAGTCAAAGAGTTTGCGTGCGCTTGTCACTTGCTCTGAAATAGCACAATGTCTGTGGAGACTAAAGCTGAAGGTAAGGATGTGCTGTAAGTTAACGTATCACGGCGAGTGAAACATTGCTATAAAGCCAAAGAGAAGTAGGCCTAACAGAAATGTGCATAATTATGGCACCAGCCTGCAGTGATAAGCTAAGTAAATGATCACATAAAGCTCCACTGTTACATAACTGTGGGAAGTAGGGGAGCTGGAGGGGATGTAGCACCTCCGTAAGCACAGAAAAGTCGAAATGTAGTTTGGGAAAACTGAATAAAAGCCTAAATTAATGATAATAAACTTGCTTAGTTGATTTGAAAGTTGGCCAGACAGTGTAGCAATAATCCTTTTGTATGAGTTGACCTCAGCTGGTCTGACAAATAGCAGCAGTTATCATCTCAAAATTTATTATTTTTCACTTAATGTAATAAAACTCTTAAAAGTAACTACAATAGGTTGTGGCAACTGATTGCCTTGGAGCAAAGACTGTAGAAAACAAGGGCAGCACGTTGTCTCTTGAAAGTAAAGCAATCACAGGTCTAGTGTCTCCGCTGGCTGGTTGCAGTATGATATGTAGCTCAACCTATTGAGCCTATGTAGCTCTATTGTCCCCAAATTGTCCCCACCAACAGTTGTTTTCCCCCGTGCTAATATTGGCCCATTTTTATTTTACCCCACAAACCATTTTTTAAAAACCTCATTCTGAGAGTGGTCATCGGCAGGACCTGCACGGTGCCCTTTCTGTTCATTACATAGAGTAGTTGAGTAGTAGTGGGACTTACATGGGCTTCACTTTTACTGTTGAAAATTTACACTTACTGGACAAACTAAAACCAGGAGGAAAATCTGCTTTACTTCTGTGCTCTAAGCTCAATGAAGGTGATATCAGAAATGTCTGGTCAGGGAGAAGGGGGCAATACTACTGCATGAGAAGGCGAGTCTGGCTCCGCCTTTGGTCTCTGGTTGCAAATTTGACAAAATGGCAGACAGTTTTGGCTTCATTTCGATAGAACAGAAGGGAATGGAACCACAGCATCCATGATTTCTACAGTCATTATCCTGGGCATACACTTAAAAATAACAGTGCTTTAAAAGGTTCTTTGAACCATGCCATAAAATAACCACTTTTGGTTCCCTAAAAAACATATGAAAGATTTAAATATATATAATGTGCCTGGGGTTCTGGAATTGGCCTATTTTTCAGCTCTGCTCAGTGTCTAAGGTTCACAGCATGTCACTTCCATGTACTGGGCTTTCAATATTCAACTATGCTCAGATAAATACTTTTTTTTCCATTTTAGGGCACCTTAAGGAGTAAATAATAAATGGACAGATTAACACCCCTTCTGTACAAACTATATGTATGCAAACTGTTTTCCACTTTCTGTATCTCTCTCTGGGTGAACACAGGGTCCAATTTCATGTCCTCCAGTTAAAAATAACCCAGCAGCTCTCTCTGATAGCATATTTGTAGTGCAGTGGTCAGATAAAAGCCTGGACATAAGGATACAATGAATGCTACAACATTTGCCTTTGTGGTATACATAACCAATGCAATTAGCACCACCTGACTAATATTGAGTGGGCCCCCTTGTGCTCTGTTTTGGAGATGCTCTGACCCGTCACAGTCGTCTAGCCATCACAATTTGGCTCATGTCAAAGTGCCTCAGATTCTTATGCTGGCCCAGTTTTCTTGCTTTTACCAACACATCACCTTCAAGAACTGACTGTTCACCTGCTGTATAATGAATCCCATGTCTTAACAGATGCCACTGTAGATGAAGATAATCAATGTGGTTCACTTCACCTGTCATTAGTGCTAATGTTGTGGCTGATCGGTGTATATACACAGAGTTAATGTCATCCACTTTTACACGCCAGCTGTTTTGGGCTAAGGAAGACACAAATGTAGTGTTTATTATCTGCCATTAGAACAATAGATACATCAGGAAAACAGATGCTTTATGTTTAGGGTTATATGACATATTAGTTAGTAGAGTGTAGTAGCAGTAGTAGTAGTACCCATGCACAATTAATCAGATGCACATGGAAAAAATTAAGCATCATGTTCCTGAGATATAACCATAACCAAGGAGTATGTGAGCATTGAGCATTTTCAAGAAATGGTCCCTAACTTCATTGTCTCAGCACAGACAAGACAAGACAACCATAATCACCATTTCTGTTGGACACAGATGAAATTTAAACCTCCATCTTCAACCCATCCGTTCAGTGAACACACACATACACACTAGTGAGCAAACACAGTGACAGTAAGCATACATGCTCGGAGCAGTGGGCAGCGCAGGGGGGAAGCGCTGAATGCATTCCTTTTGAAATGGTGTCCACAAACATTTGGACATAGAGTGTATGTGGCATAAATAGAGAAGTAATATATATATATATATATATATATATATATATATATATATATATATAAGTGGAAAGTGGTAGAGACAATGCAAACACAGGGGTCAAGTGACTTACGCAGAAACACATTAACAGCCTGAATAAAGCTCTAACTGTCTCTGCATTTGTGTTCTTTGCCACCAGCAGTCTTTCAGCAGCTCCACCCTCATGCTTACCACGGTCTCCTCTCCTTTGTGTGAGGCCTGTGCATGCAAAAGGGCATGTGCGGCATCAGGGCGGTTTGGGGTGGTGCCATGGGGTACTTAATACTTTATTTTACTCATCTCCTAATCACTGCGGTTTATTCCAAATGATTCACTAATATAATACCTTGATTAATCTTTGTAAAGAATTGTCAACTTTGAAATAGTCACAACTGAACTCGTAGGTGAGGTAAAGCGGGCAGACAGAGTGGCTCAAATTCAGTGTTATCTGAACCAACTGGACTTTCTAGTCTAAATGAGGCACTTAAATGTACATAATTAGTGAAAACAGGTATGACACATTATTTTGTACTGGAAGATCTAATATCGGAATACTACAGTTTAATCATTGTATTTGCATGATATCTGTGTAATACTCATTGCATACATGTTCATAGAATCTGTGAATGGAAACTCACAAACATTCCACAGCTTTGCATCTATGTGAAGGTTAGTTTTACTCTAGTCTGGCTGTGAGATGCTCACTTGGGATAAAAAAGGGATAAACTTTTGATTTTGTCAAGGACAATCTTGAGAAATACTGATCTGAATACAGAGAAAATTCACATTCTGCTGTAGCAATACAAGATGAACAATACAAGGAATACCTGATGACCTTCTGCAGCCTCTATGCCTTTATCCGAACCGCCTTTTCTCAAAGAAATACTCCTACAATTGAGAGGAGGCACGAACGAAGAGCTGCACTTGATACTCTGGTCAAAGCAGCAGCTCCTGTGCCTGTAGCGTTATATCACAACAGATGTGCACTTCCTGCCAGATTTGGAGTCTTAAAGGTCAGCAAAAGTGCATTAAATGAATGTTATGCTTTGAGGAACAATACCCATAGTGTTACCCTCAGCTGAGAGGAACTTGTTTAGGATGGTAAGAAATCAAGGCCTGCCATGAACTGAAACACTAGGGTCGCTGTCTACATTCAGGCGAGTTTTACATCACGATGGACTGAGAAGCTGCTTTCCAAACAAGAAGGCTCTGCCCCAAAATCAACACCTTCCAGCTTGACTAAGTTTGCAGCCGACCACATGGACAAAGACATTTAAAGGAGTAAAGGTGAGGCATTCAACCCCATGAACTCCAACTGTTAATCTGCTAGTTTGGAGTTCAGGATGACAGCTTATGATGATCTGGGAGAAGACTTTAAGAGAGGCACTTACCTTATGTGGCTTCTGCTTGTGGTAGGAAGACAGCACCCCCTGTGATTTGTGGAGCCAGGAAAGACAGATGACAGGTTTAAAAGGGAGGTGACAGGGTGGTGGAGGTTTAAGCAGACTCTAGGTAAATTAGGGAGGAAGGGCTTTAGGCACGTTCATCCTTACAGATTTCAGATATTTCCTAACTCCAGATGGTACATTTCTACGAAGTTGAAAGAAAAAATGATGAAGGGGGACTGTCTCCAAATTCTACAGCATGACCTCAAACCGTCAGCTAGATGGATAAAATGTGTACACAGATGGTTGTTCCAACAGGTGAATGACCAAACACACATCAGAGGTGGTTGTGAAATGGATAAGTAAGGCTAACTTTAAGCTTTTGAAATGGCCTTACCGAAGTCCTGATCTCAAGCATATCAAAAATATGTGGACTGTGCCAGTAAAACAACCAATGAAATTATGCTTGAAACTTTGGCAACCAAAAGCATCTTTATTTTTTATATATTAAGTGAACTGTATGTGTTTTTTCCACCCCCTTGATGTATATGTATTGATTTCAGAAACACCCCCAAAAATTCAAACTGGTGGACCAAATTCTTATATATATATTAATGATGTATGTTGTGCAGCTCTTTCTCCATGTTTCTCTCCCACCTTGTCACTGCCAGTTTCCACCACTAGTAGGGCTCAACACATCTGGAGAATGCTAACTGTCCATTTTTGGCTATGGCATCACCAGGGATCAAACTCAAAATCTCCAGAGCACTTGGTCAATGCCTAGAGAGTTACACCATGTGAGAGCTGCGAAATCAACAATATGTCTTTTTCATATGTAATATTTCCCTGAAGCTTTGGTCAGCAGTACAGTAGACTACTGCATTACTTGTCGTATTACTCCGATATTTGGACTTACCATACAGTTTAACAGCCCTGTATATAAACAATACCTTACTGTAAAACACTGTGATGTGCAGTAACTGAACTCCAGTAACAGTCCTGTAAATAAACATTACTGTAATCTTGCAGGTACAATTCTACAGTAGATGCATTTAAAGAGTGACAGTGCTGCTGGTAAGCAGGAACTGTTCCACAGTTCCAGACAGTGACATAAATCATAACAAGCATTTGTTAATTAATTGTTGAAATTACCTACAAGAAAACATTCACAAGAGCTACCTTGATTCTTTGTTAGAGTCTGTCGAATGTACAGTTTGCACTTTGTAAGTATCTATTTACAGTTAGTGTAGAATGTTAGTCTAATGCATTAGGCCTTCAGTTCTACTAATGAAGTCCCAACCAATGGAATTGGACAATTGTTTTTGTAGTGAAAGGTTTCAACACAAGCATGAATCAAAATTAGAGTCATATGTTCCTAATTCCTAGAAATCATTCGGCCTGCACCGAAGGCCTATAAGGCCTTGAGGGCTCCCCACCTTTATGTTTTAATTATGTGCTACCAACTGATGCTCACAATAAATCCCCAGCATTTGTTAGGCCAACACTAAAGGCCTAGAAGGTCTTGAGGGTTCCCCACCTTCATGTTTCTGTGACTTCTGCTACCATTTGATGCAGTTCTTTGTCCCCCTAAATAAACTGCTTTTCCACCATGACCAGTTGGGTTACAGTTGTAAACATCTGATACTGCTAGGACAGTGTATCCTGCACTTACAGAACGTGTGCAACATATGTTTACAGCTGTTCCTGTGCATGACTGTGCTGCTGCACAATGCAGGAAATCCAACACCTACAAGAAATAGCTCACAAGAGCTCAGTCAGTCGAATGCGAAGTAATGCTGTGAGCTTTGCTTGTTCCTAATGTACTCTGGTAAGTCACTGCCTCACTAGAGGGCAGTAGAGTGTAAGTTAAGGTAAAAGATTTATTGTCAACATCTTCATGGATCTGTCATTCTCACTGTTCCCTGGACAGCTATAATTTCAGGTCATAATTCATGATGTGAAGGGCAACACAGATAATGACACATCCCTGAAATGACTAAACATGGCTTACCTGATCTCTAATTATTTTAAATTTCTCACTAAACCATAGTACCTGAAACATCTTTTTTCATAATATTTTTCAGAAAGCCACTGCACTAACACACACACATATACCCCCCCCCCACACACACACACACGTACAAGCAAACAAACACACACACACACATACTGCAATGAGTTGGAAAGGTTTTCCACTTCCTGTGGCTCTCGCTCATTTCATTTCCATGCTGCAGCAGGACTGCTTTGTAATTTCACTCAGAGTCTCTCAGCGCTCCCGCCGGGCCACTGCAGACTGACTGAGGATGTGGATGTGTGGGATGCAAAATAGTCATTCCAGGATTTTTGTTTCCCGGTGGAACCTGATTCTGATTCAGAATGCCTTTCCATATCTATCCTCCTTTCTGGAGAGCACACCGTTGTTGTGGGCTTCTTCAGTTATACATCTGTGCTTCAGTGAATAGTGTGGCTATTAATAGTAGGCCTTCAGTTCAGGCTACAAATAAACAAAATAAAACTTGGTCAAAAAATGAAAAATGAAAAAAATATGCATATACACCTGTATGACGATGTTCATTTGTGCTAGCTTTGATAAGCCATTCTAATAGTATGTTAGCACTATGCTAACAGTAATGCACTGGAACCTTTTTGGCCCACCAGAAATTAAGAAATAATTTTTTAGTTCCTCTGTCAGTTCCTGATTATTTGAAATAAACTCAAGTCAAGTCATTTTTGCTTTATTGTCATTTCAACTGTATACAGAGTACACAGTGAAACGAAACGAAAAACGTCCTCATCACTAGGTAACATTGCCTCTTAGGCATAAGACTACCTTTTGACAGCTTTCCAAGATTCCAATCATGATTCATTATCCAGCTTGTGGGCACCAAAACGATAGGTTGTCTCAATGTTGTCACAACGTAACCATGTTTGCTTGGTTGCTGCATGTATAAGTAAGCAAGCACACCAGTCAGCTGTAGCAGACTGCAAAACGATCGTCATGGGCAAAATACGCAACTTGATAATAGGGTACCGGGCGAAGAGTGGTAGCATCTCGGAAACCACTAACTTCGTGGGATGTTCTAGAGCCGCTGTACTAAAGCTGTAATGAGAATGGACTTCTCACACATTGACTGCCTCCCAACATCATAACAGTGGTGCCCCTGATGGTGCTATTGGTGCCAGAGGGGAACGACGACACCTGTGAGTGGTACAGAGCAATCTCTCTCTCTAGTGCTCTATAGTGAACAGCTTTCCTCACCTAATACAGTCCATGGCATGATGTCTCGCTAAGGGTGCTTAATGCCATTTTCAGGCAGGTGGTAATAATACTCTGGTATAACTGTGTACACTGGTAGTTAGTCTAATAGAGTAGGTCTTCCGTTCTACTAGTAAAGTCCCAACCAATGGAAGAGCTTGTTTAGCTGTATCTATGGAGATACCAATAAGTAAAAAATCCTAATTGGACCGTGTAGCAGTTGCAGCATTTCCCTCACAAAATTGGGCATACACTAAGGGCCTAGAAGGCCTTGAGAGTTCCCCACCCTTATTTTTCTGTGACCTTCTGCAACCATTTGTGACAGCTTCTCGTCATCCTGCGTAAACTGGATGGCAGGTTGGGTTACAATTGTATACATTTGATACTGCCAGGAAATCCAGGTATCAAGGTATCCTGCACTTACAGGCCGTGTGGAACATATGTTTACCCCGGTTCCTGTGTATGATTGTGCTGCAGCAAAATGCACACTCCTTTGAGTTTGCACAATTTTTTTCTATTATTTAAATCGGGCCGTACTATAAGTGTGTGTCCTGCTGAGTGGGGCGTGCAGAGCTCTCCTGCGTGTCAGGCCGCGTGAGAGTGTACGTGTGTGTGTGTGTGTGTGTGTGCGCCTGTGTGTATGATTTCTCTGCCACTCTGCTGCGCGGTCGTAATTGTCTTTCTGTTCGTCTTTGTTCCGTCTGGCTGCCTCCATCTGACAGTTTGACTGCTCGCCTCAGTCTGTCTCTCCATAGTGATGTCCTCCGCAATCTCAGCCCTGCCTCCACACAGACGTGCGGACTGGGGGAGTTGGGGAAAAGTTTACTTTACAGGCAAGGCCCCGTGTTCTCACACAAACAGCTGCTATTCTTCTGACATTTTGATGTCTCTTATTCCAGTCTCTTTGTGCTTCTGGGAGTGAGGTGCCACTGGCATCTTCTTTAACTTTTTTTTTTTTGTCTCCTCTTCAACAGAAGATTGAGAGCTGAGAGCTTCACTGTCTTTTTTCTTCCCTTTTTTTTTACTGATCAATTATTTAAAAGGCAAGCGTTTGCTGTGCACGTGAAAGGAACGCTTATGCAAATAATTGCAGGGGCTAGTGGAACAGAGAGGGAGAAGGGAAGGCAGAGGGAAAAAAAGAGAGCGCCTCGGAAGGCAGAGGCACTTTGACTGCAGGTACAACAGTAAAATATGAGTTAATGCATTGTCTTGTCAGTGCGGGCGCATTACTGAATGGGAGAGAGGACTCAGTCAGTGCCAGAACAGCCATCTGCCGGAGTCCTCTGTGAATGCGCTAGTGTTAAAAGCCCAGACTCTGCCATTAGCAGCATACACACACTGGCTATGTGCTAATGAAAAGCTATGCGCTCTATTATAAGACCCACTCTGTCTGACTCTTAGGGGACTAGCCACAATGGATTAGTGCATTTCAGGATGTAGGGCACTCCATAGGAGACTGTGCTTTGATTATGCATGACTAAAATAGGTGTGTAAGTATGTGTGTGTGTCTGTGTGTGTCTGTGTGTATACACATGTGAAAGAGCTTGGTTTACTTACTGCACAGTGTGCGTTAAGGTTAGCAGCCTCTGTGTCCCAGGAGTGACCTAACGTTGACAACACATATTCCCTTGTTAACTTTCCCTGGAATTACACTTGAACCTTAAACAGGGTAATGCTCATCAGGCAGGTAAGCTAGCTTACTATCAGCACTGCAGACAGGGCAGTTGGGAGCCGCTGGGACCCGGCTGGGCTCTGTAATGTCTTTATAGGAACCCTTATGTTGGCAATTTTGCACCCAGAACTTGCAGGGAGTCATAATAACTCAATACAATTAAATCATTAACCTGCAGTGGCACAAACATGGCTGAGACGTAGCAACAGAGAGCAGATGAGCTAAGTTAGCAAGGTTATTTTTGTATGTTTTTTTTTTCTTTACACTGGAGCCCATATGATTTTAGTTACTCTACTGGCTCACCATGTCAATAAATCTCAACAGAAAACATAGTTCAGTCTAGAATAACATTAATTAGCTGTAAGCTGACACTGTTTTTGTGCTTAACCCTTGTGTTGGTTGTGAACAGAGGTCTGTTGTTGAACATATTAGCTGCTTTTGCTACTTTGCAAGAAGTCAAACCAAGATTTATTTGTATAGCGCTTTTTAAACAGTTGTCATCACAAAGCAGCTTAATTAATTTACATAATTAATAATTAGTAAAAGACAGAGACAAAAAAGAAATAACGTAAGACATGAAGGATCAAAGACCCCCAGTGAGCAAACCAACAGCGACAGTGGCAAGGAAAAACTCCCTCAGAGCTGGAGGAAGAAACCTTGGGAGGAACCAAGACTCACAAGGTGACCATCCTCCTCTGTTCTCCTCTGGAGAACACTCAGAACTAGATTTATAAAGCTCACAATGTCCTCTGTGTCAATTTTCAAGTGTTGTAACTGTCCCTGCCCACATACTTATATGCATTGTTTACTTAGGCATGGATATTAGGCAATGGAGGGCAGTTCAGAGTCACGGCGACGGTGGAGGAGATCATGCTAGTGTACTTAATGCAAAAAAGACAAAAGTGCTAAAGGTGTAAATGTCTATAAAGTGTGTAAATTATATTATTGTCTACACTGCCCCTTCTTCCTTTAGTGGTACTGCACCGTTACATCCGTATCTGTAAGCTTTCAGAGAATGACACAAATATGGAGGAAATGGATGCAGAGTACGGACAGAAGGCTCTGTCTGTATCCATATCCGTATTTAATGTTGAGCATATATGAGCCTTTACAGAAAAGTGAGTTTTCTCTCTTTCGATTCCTTACACAAAAATCTACTTAAGAGCTAGTAGTGCCCCCTCATGGACAAACATCAGCCTGCCAAAAGCATGTGAGTGAGTTACAGGCCCCCTGGCTGACTTATCTCTGAGCACCACTCATCATCTCCATTACTGCATTATATTAAATTCAGAACCAGACCACACAAAGCCACAGAAGGTTACTTAACCTGACCTACTCTATTAGGAAATTACTGATTAGCGATAAATCTGACCCTATAATCTTAACACCAGAAATATTTCCCACAGGGCAGTCAGCACCATCACACACAGAATTATGAATGAATTATGAAACAACCTACAAGGCCAATCCCAAACCAAACAAGTAAAATCACACAGTAGAGAAACAGTACAAACATGACCATGTAACTCAGTTAACCAATCAAGTTAAAGAGACATACTCTCCTAAGGATATCAGTATAGCAGTGTATCGTTATTTCAGCAAATAACTGCAGCAACATGAGGTTTATACCGTGGCGGTTCAGTACGAATACACACACAGTTACACACTAATTAACACCCCCACAAGAAAACACACATCTTATAATTATCTTATTATTGCCACTGCAGTGCTGTACAGTGTATCCATATTAGTTTAACATCATTAAAGTGTGTACTAAGTCAGGGCTCTGACCTCGGACCAACGCTTCACACTGCTTCTGGTTCTCTGAGAGGCCAAAGGTCAGATTTTCTCATGTGCAATTGCACAGAGCATTTCCCGAACCAGTTTCCTGAAATGACATTCTGATTTGAGGGTCTGCCTGACTTGACGGTCACATTTTGTGTTTCGGTTTTGTTTATCTGTGTCAGTCTGAGGAAGCTACAATGCACAGGAGGTTTAAAATAACTCATCTCTGCATATTTGCTTTGCATTCGTTCCAGAAATTAAGTAGGTTGTTTTGTTTTCCTCATAATGAAATTGAGGAATTTATTGAATTAAATCAGATCGCAAATGAGCCCCTCTGAGAAGCTTCTCTTCTCCCGCATGCTCTGTTCTCCTCCTTCTGCCTTTTCTACTTTTGGCATATGTAAATCTATATGTTGGTCTCCTCTTCATTTCCTCACTCTTTAAATCCCTTGCTATATCCTCTTTTTATTCGTTGGCTGGCAACAGCTCATCTGCGGTACCACTGCAGACGCACAAGACTTTGCTTTTACCTTTACACAAACACTGCATATAAAGCTCTTTGTCTGAGAGTACCTTTGCGATGTGGTAGGTTGTTACAGAGGAGCAGTGGTGTGTCTCTCCGAACAGCTGCTTGGGCTAATGACTGATGTGTTAACGCACACGCACACACAAAATGCACATACAAGTGATGAAGTACTTTGTCACAGATGCTTCCCGTTCACACCAGCTTCACTTATCAATATTCTATCACAACTGCGGTCTTCCATTGAAGAGACTCCAGCCCCTGCACAGCACCTAGGGCTGAGCTTCATGTCTTCTTACATTCTCTTCGGAGTGCTGTCCTTCCTCTGTACCCCTCTCTGCATTCTCTCCAAGGATCCGTCCCCTTCCTTCCGTTCTTCTCCACACTCCTTCATGGACTCATTCCATTCTGGGGGGCGGGGAGGTGGTCTTCTGCAGTCTCATGGGCCCATCGGGGATGTGCCGAATCCTCATTTTAACCATAGAGGACACATCGCAGTCTTTTAAAGCAACACTATGTAACATTTTTACCTTCAAATAACAGTTTCAAAATCATGTTGATGCTGCACGGACTTATAATAGACAGAACAGCATCTACATTGTTATCTCTCCGGGCTCCGTACACTGGCAACGGCACTATGTAACTCACACTATGGACGTTGGTGAACTGAGCAGGAGCTTGTGAGAGTTGCTTAATGTTGTGTAAGCCGAGTCATATTTGTGTGAAATCCTGTAATATTACTCTATCACATCGGTTCACGGTTCTGTATCTCTGGGCTTGTCCAGAAATGCATGTGGAAAGCCTGTCCTTTAATAATGTCTCACATTGCGAATTAGGGGAAGCCCAGGAGCAAGGAATAACAATTATCTCATAATGCTGCTTTAAGAAGCACTTATTTTAGATTTACACATCACACTATGTTAACATAGGACATATAAGACAGAAAGCAAATGTATAGATACACTAATGGAAATTAGCATCATCATCACAGAGAAAATTTGGTAACAGCAAACAGCTTATAATATATTTCCCTATTCAACACTGCTATATTCTAAAAGGTGGGACATGACAACCTGTGTCTTTTTAATATATTTTCATCTATGGACATCTGATCATTAGTTTAACAATATTAAGAGATTATATATAATATAATTTTCCTGTGAGAAAAAAAGTTAGGACACTCATTTCAACATTTATTACTACTTTAAATGCATTGGAACATTAGAATCAGGTGCACCACATTAGCTGCAGATGATTAGAACATCACTAAAGATGATTTTGGGGGAGCCTGTCTTACATAAACACATTAAAGACATTTGGTTCGGTTTGCTCTCGATTTGTAATGAGTGTTATTACCATGGTGAGATCCAAAGAGCTTTCTGAGGCCTTCAGAACTCAGAAATCAGCCGCTCCTCTGTCCACAAAATAATTTACAAGTGAAGCAACTGCCAACATGGCCAGATTTGGCCATGCTAGCAAGTTCAGTCCAACAGCAGACCACAAAATGCTCGAAGAAGTCTCCAACATTCCTAAAATGTTCTCACGGGATCTACAGGACCACTCGCCACAGCTGAAGTCAATGTACAAACATTTACCATCAGAAAGAGACCACACATTTGATTTTCATGGGAGTGGCCTAATATGTATGTCCTATCCTTTGACAGGTGCCATTGTAACAAGACAATCCATGTTATTCACTTCTCCTGTCAGTAGTTGTAATGTTGTGGATGGTGTTTTGTCTCATTTACACAACTAAAGTAAGCTAATATTAACACACTAACCTAAGACAACACACAAAAACACTGTATGCCAAGACTCCAACTACTGGAACATGATCTCTTCCTCTCCGTCTTTCTCATTCTATCTGTCCTTCTGGTGTGTCTGCTGCCTAATTCTTTGTGACAGCAGAGGTTATGTAGCGTCTCACGCTGGCTCTGCGCTACACCCCGGTCACATTGACAACTGCAGGGGCCAGGCCTTTATTCTGTTTAGCTCCAAAACAAAGAACCTTGATGTTTTGATGATGATGAAGAAGAGGACTGTGTGTCACTCACACAAGCACCTACCCACCCCCCACCCCCCCCACAACACACACACACCCGCACACACACACACACACGCATACTGTCACACATAGAGGCCTCTAGCCCTGGTCCCTGTTTAATTACGGACAACTAATTGGCCCTGGCAGCATCACTCATGAAAGTGTTTGAGGTCTGATGGCCCCGTGGTCATCATAGAGACACACACACACACACACACACACACACGTAGACACATGCACACACTGTCAGTTTGGCATAATGCCAGGTGGAGACTGAAGCCAGCCAGCCAGCCAGCATAAAAAAAATACTTAATGGAAAGCTGGCATCAACAAGAGGAAGCGGGAGAGAAAGAGAGAGAGAGAGAGGGAGAGAGAGAGAGTGGGGGAAAGAGAGAGCAAAGGGAATGCATGCAAAGCGAATGATGAGGGGATGAAACGCGATAGCCAATGAGAGATTAGATGAGATCTCTATCTTTCAGCTCATTAATTGTTCAAGATATCCCTTTCCTTCTCCTTTGTGATTTTAACGCACTTCTAATTAGCTCATATTTCAGGAACTTTTGGGCCTGAAATCTTATTTATATCTATTCTAATAAATTCCCTTTCATTTGATCTTTTCTTTCTCCCACCTCCCCAAACCCCCAACCCCTAAAAAAACTGCCTGTACTCTCTGGTTTCCTCTTCCTAGACTGAGGCACAAAGCTAACTTAATGCTGCAGTAATTGTTCTGCTTGTTAGGTGCAATTGTTAGGGCTGAGGCTGTTAGTTATTACAAAGAACCAAGGATTCCCCCTCATCTTCCCCATCCAGGCCGTTTCGCCGATAATTAAAGAAACGGAGAATCAAACGCACGCCGTGAAAACAAAGACCAGCCGGAATAGATAAAGGAGCTCGTCTTCCTCAGGCAACGTCAACGTAGAGGTAAAAAAGGCGCGATTACGCTCAATCACAAGGGCCCAGCTTTTCCGTTCCAGAGCAAGTCCCCGTTTCTGTGCTATCCTTGGGGGGAGGGGGAGGTAGGTTGACTGGAGTTGATCGGCTGGTGGCAGCTGACAGCACATCTGGGAGGAGACACTCATTTTCGCGGCGTTTTGGCGGTGGACCTAATAAGAGTTCAATTAAAATGGGAGTTCTTTGGGCGACAGTGGGACATGATTACCCAGGAGTCAGGAGGGGTATATATAGTATCTGCTCATCCTTTTCTTTATGGCATGTGTGCTTGGCCCTCAGGGACGAGAATGCTTACATAGGCCAATACTACCGACTCCACACCAACAGCGAGGACCACTGACCCGTTCCATCTACTCCACGACTACTTATCCTCTTGAACCCTAGGCATTAAAACCTCTGTCTGTTTTTTCTCTCTCTTTTTTACAGTCTTCGTGATGACGACTGCTGTGCACCATTTGTACGTGTGCAATCATGTGATGACCCCTCCTCTTCCTTAGTGTGACATGGGAGCAGGCCTGGTGTGGCCAGTGCAGCAGAGAGATGAAAGCCAAGTAAAGGCTCATGGTGCAGGTAAAGGAGGTCAGTTGCCTGCAGGGTTTCTGCTCTGGCTCATATGCCTCTTTTAACTTTGCAGGCAGATCAGAGCCAACCTGAAGGCGATGATCAGGTCCGTCCATCTGTTCAGCTACAACCAAGTCGCGTGAACCCAGCAGCATGGGCTGAGCAAGGTGCCTGAACAACCTGCTTGAAGTTCAGGAGGTAAGAGAGAGGGAAAGTGGGGGAGAGACAAAGAGAGAGAGAGATCGATAAAAAGACAGAAAAAGAGAAAGGGAGAGGGAGATTACTGTGCAGTGATTATAGGGTGATTATGTGACTGATAACTAATAAGGCACCGGGATGATTATAAGATGAAAAGTAAAAAAAAAAAAAGCATGTTTCCATCAAGGACTTTAACAAACTTTGTGCCTGGCAGTCAAATTTTCCTCATTGAGTTTTTGACGAGGCTCATGGGTATAAGCAGTGACAGGTTCATTTCCAGCGCCTCTAATTGCTTTCAGCTCTCAGCCAGGTCTCGCTACATTTATAGCACCAACACTGTAAACTCTTGACAGCCGGGCCCAAACTCTCAGCAGCTCTGCAGATGATGATATGCTGCCATTCAAGAGGGCATTGTGCTACACTGAGCTGTACGAAACCTGAAATCTAGATGTTAGCATAGTTTAGAATACTGTTGTGTGCAAAAGTTTGAACACCCTGTTAAAATGAGATAAATGAGTTTGGTGTTTTATGAAAACATTGGGACTTAGTCACCAATATCTTACTAAGATTTCTTATATTTTCTAGAGATTGACCTCAGATTAATGGTTGAATGTCAGATTAGTGTTTTTAGAATTGTTCACAGCTGTGTTCTTAAAATGATGGATCCCATCGTCCTCCTAACTTTAAAAAAATTTAAATTGAATGTCAGAATTTTTCATGAGAACTACATTAGAAACCTCAAGAAATCATAAGAACAGTTGATGAACAAGGTCCATTGTTAGTTTCAAAACATGCCATTCACCCCCAAGTCTATACTGTCCATCTATGGAAAATAAGATGCAAAAACAGCTTGTTTTAAACCGATCCACCTATTTATTTTAGCAGTTAAAATATTAACAAAATTTTGGGAGAAGGACCACGTCTCCCTTCGTTCACGCTCTTCCTGGCCCTCAAGTCCCTTATATACCCCTGCTTCTCAGTTCAAACGTGTTGAACGAAAATTACACCTACCTCCACCTCGTCTCCAAGTTTTCTTTCATCATTCATTACACCAACAGGGGCTTAATGCACAGACTCCAAGCCAAAAATATTCTCTGCCCTCCCGTTCAATGTCAGGCCGTGGTCTGCACTAGCAAACAGCTGTTTAGCCCCATCCATTCACACTGAAGTTATAAGGAGTGTATCTGTCCAGACTGCTTTTAAGCAAAATTAATTAATAACCCAATGAGCATAGAGGCCATTCTGTAGAAAACCACACAAATGTAGTGAACCAGGAGTTCCCCAACCTTTGCATACAAGTAACATAAGCAGTAAATAGAAGCGTATACAGTCAGGTTCATGTCTTCTGTCTTTGCCCCTGTTCACCACCTCAATGGATTTGAAATGCAATATCAAGATGTGATCAAGTGTGGACTTTCAGCATTCAGCTTTCAAATGCTGAGGTTCCTCCCTTATGATGCTTTGCCAGCCCTTTACAGCAGTCACTCGTTCAGTTGCTGCTTGTTTGTGCCATTTAAGCACATTCTATTTCTTTGCCTTTAGAAGCTCTTGGGTTGCTTTCCCTGTATCATTATCCATCTGTACTGTGAGGCACCATTCTACCAGTTTTGCCGTTCTGCATTTGACTGATTTTAAGGTCTATATACATCACAATTCATCCCGCTACCTACCATCACCTACTATCATCAACAAACACCAGTGACCCAGTTCCATTAGCAGCAATACATGCCCGTGCAATAACAGTGCCTCCACCATGTTAGACAGGTATATTAAATTGCTTTGGATCATGAACCCTTCCTTTTCTTCTCAGTCAATACTGGCGTCTAAAAGTTTTTGTTTGGAAACTGGACAGGCTTTTTAGACTATTTCTATGAGTCTAATCTGAGCTTTTGGAGTGTTACTTGACTGTAGATTTCGACAGTAATACAGTGTTCTTGGCTTTATTAGATATTGTAAAGGTTTTTGTGACATTTAGCCTCACTATAAAAACAATTCTATAATTCATAGATGGACAGTATAGACGTAGGGAAGAATGGCATGTTTTGAATTCTCGCCAGTGCATTTCTTCTTTTTAAGAATGTACCACGTTGATGATTTGGACACTTGCAAAGTTGCAAAGCAAGATCTCAGCACTGCTGAGATGCTCTCTTTCTCATAGGTTTGTTTGTTTTTTCAGGAGTTTCCTGGCAGCTCCAGACCTTTTATCTCCCTAATGTGTCATAAAATAATAAGAGAGAATGCGGTATTTGCTGCATGCCCATGAAACTGCATACCAGTCCAATTACTTTTAAGTCTGTGAAAATGAAGAAACTACATAAAAAGGGCTGTAAATTCAGTATTTTTGTTGAACCCTTTAAATTAGAGCTTACGTCTACCTTACTGTCTATGTTACGGCCAATATACTAAGGCAGGACATCTACTTCAGTGTGAAATGACTGTAAAGTGTAACGTTTCCATTCAAGGACCAACACATATACTCTATATGTCCAAATGTTTGTGGACACCACTTCTAATAAATGCATTCAGTTACTTTAAGTTTCTCTCACTGCTAATAGAGATATGTACATTCACACACACACAGTCTAGTCCCTGTAGAAAACATCTGCTAATAGAATAGGGCTCTCTGAAGCAGATAGACACAGACCTATTGGCACCATGCCTAATGCCAGACGTGGGCTTGAGGGGTATAAAGCCCCCCATCATGGAGCTGTGGAGCAGTGGAACTGTGTTCTCTGAAATGATGGTGATCCATCCAAGTCTTTCCTGGACAGCAGAGACAGTGCATAGAGAGTTACTGCAACAAAAGCTGGATAAACCATTTTTAATACCCTTGATTTCAGAAGAAACATTGAGCAGATGTCCCAATACTTTTGTCTATGTAGTGTATTTTGCTCAGTGATGTATTTTGAGCTTAAACATCACAGGAACAGTTCAATCAAATATTTCACGATGCAAGTACAACTGCACTCACCTTTAAAAGTCAAATAAGGGTGTGTCCTACACTGATAAAGCCTATTACAAGCATAGCTGTGTCTGCAATAGACAGAGGCTTAGCTATGACAGACAGCAACAAAATGAAAAGATTTGTCCCAGATTAGAAGCAAGCCAGAAGTGTCAGCTGAATGACGAGTGATATAACATAGTTAAATATGTAAGAAAATGACACAGTGCAAGACTCAAAGATGAGAAGTCAGATAGTAAAGCTGCTGGTACTCTCATTCTTTCGAATCTTTTAATAACACACAGCAATACACACAATCATACTGACTACATATGCATGTGCGCCTGTGTTCACCTTTACCTCATTCTACATGCTTCTCTTCTCTTTGTTTGCTCTCTAAAATGTGGCAGCTATGTCCTACAAAATTTGTCTGGAAAGCAGACAAATTCAGAAGTCAGAAGTGCCAAATACAGCGAGCATGTCCTTGCAGTAGACCACCTAGTCACAATACACTCATATAAACTGACCACACTAATGTGTCTCTTGTAGTTATCTTTGTATACCAGTTACTGAACACTAACAACGAGTCAGATAACCAGGACAGTATAGTGGACATTGTATTTTGAATATTACATCACCATTACCTCAGTTTTGAAAGGACTTAAACACCAGCAATCAGAAAATGAGAAATGCGTGCACTGATCATCATCAACTGTTTTTGCAATGCAAGAAACCCCACCATTCATCAAATGATGGAGTGTGTTGAGGAGTGTGGAAGTTCAGGGGATGTTATGAGCTACACACTCTACAGATTTGACTGGCAACGAGAACCTGTGAGACTATGCTGGGAAATGTGTGGAGAAGTAAAACCCAACCACCTCTGTGTGGACAGCAGGAAAACCTTGAAAAAACAAACTGGATCTGACATTTTCACTTTTTTAAGTTGTATTGAAATCCGATACATATTCAATATGCAGCAAAGCGTCTGAACAGTCAGATCGGAATTCATGCATACGCCAGTCTGACTTCACATTCGTCCTAAACGCACGTTGAGGACAAAGGAAAATGGACTACAGCAGTAAATGCATCCACCTCTAAATCCTGATTTCGCATCCAGATATTCCTATCAAGTGAAGTAACTGCCATGACCCACACAGACCCATCATTAAAACGGTGCCCTCTCTCGCTTCCTCACTCTCGTCATAACTTGCTTCAGAATTCGTAGCCGGTCTCCACTGCACATTTACGTGACCATTAAGGAAGTGTTAGTCGGAAGTGTTAGGCTGTTGACTCTATTTTGATTGCTTAACGTGACGAGATGGTCACGTGAAGCATTGAGTCAGTTTAGGAGCGTGAACTGTTCAGACGAATGTCAGGGATCATTACAAAAGCATGTAAGCAATTCTTGTGGTTTGACTGTCTGTGTGTCCATGAAATTAGACTACCGATGTCCTGACACCACTAACAGTTGTGTGCAAGTGTGCATCAACTGACAGGCTAAGGAGAAGAAGTACAGATCACAACAAAGTCGCAACCAGTACAGAATCAAAACACATATCACGTCACATGCATATGCTTCAGTTGAAGGCCAGTTCGAACTCCAGCCAGTTCTAACATAACTGACTTTAGACTTCTGAACAGCAAGGAGATGCTCACACTAGAAAGGGAGTGAGTAAGGCCCCAATACTAGCAGAATATCTGGCTCTGTACAAATCTAGGACTGATTTTACTGTATCTGGCATGAAGATATGTTAGACTGCAATTATTAATTCCATCATTTTAAGTCTATCAGTCTAATTTTATATGCATTTGCACTGTGATAGTTTTGCTTCTTTTGTAAACTCACATTTGGTCAGCATTGGAAGTAGCTTATTGTAAGAAGCAGACACTACAGATTAAATTAATACAATTTTATTATGATGAAATCTTTTCCAGCTTTCAGGAGCAGATAGAGCTGCTTTAAGCACTATGATGGAAATTAGACTTGCTGTGGATGGTGTATGTTCATGGTTATGTAAACCAAAAAATCAACCATACACAGCCCTTCCTACGTTGTTGCATTGACCCAGGAAGGACAGTTTACAATTATCATTTGGAACGGCCAGCTTGGCCCATAACAGCTTCAGTAGCATAATGGCTTCCTAACAACAATTACCATTTGTCAGGCTGGGAATATTCTGTGATTCTGTATTTTGGTATGTCATCACTAGATCACTGAAAGTTTTTTTTTTTTTCTTTAAATCTCAGGAATCCAGTTTTGTCAATGCAGTGCTGCCAGTGTTGTTCACCAGAAGTTTTTTTGCAGTTTGTCCTTAAAGTAATTTTGTTGGCATTTTGTTTTTTAATGTGGGGTCATAGAGTAAGTCGGTTAGGTAAGGGGTACAAACTAATGCAAAACACAGATGCAGAAAAACCTCAACTAACAACACACAGACAGTTTTACTTTGAGTAAACATCCACAGTGAACTTCTGTGCAAGTCTCTTTTCCAGCATGGCTTTTGCCAGAACTAATTGTTTGTTTAAATGAAGGTGAGATTTAAAGTGTGGGCTTCACAGGTGCTTTGCTCATTAAATAAAGACAGACAAAGCCTGACATTACTGACAAATCAGCTCTTCTCAAGTAAGATTGGTTAGTGTGAATTATGCCTCGATGCAAATACCTTCCAGAATACCTCAGAACAGGTGTTATAAATATGCATAACGCTGAAAAAGGCTACAAAAGCATTGCTTAACACCTCAGTGTAGATCAATCAAGGGTTACAAAAATTGTCTACTAGTGGGGAAAATTAAGGACTGTTGCTACGTCCTCTTAAGATCACTTCAAGAGCACAACGAGCAATCCTGAAAGAAGTGAGAACTACGACAGACCTACATAAGACTCCACAAACTGCAAAAACTAGTGTTGATGTTGATGGTTGGACATCAGGAAGAAAGCTGATGAAGCTGCCAAACAAAAAGACCAAAAAACAATGAATCCTGTCTACACAAACCACCAGGGTGTTCCACAATGGGAAAATGTTTTATGGACATTTGAGACAAGAATAGAACTTTTTAGCATGTGTAAAACACTGTTTTAAGGATAAAGACCACTGTACACACGTGCTAAAACTCCCAACTGTGAAGCAAGGTGGAGGGGCATAATGGTTTGGGGCTGTTTTGCTCCCTCAGGGCCTGGATGCCTTGCAGTCATTAATGGAACAATGAAATTGAAAAAAGTAAAGATATATCAAAGCATTTTACAAGAGAATTATAGGGACAGCAGTCCTTAGGATGGGTGATACAAGATGACAATGACCCAAAGCACACAAGTAAATCAACTAAAGAATGGTTAAAAGAAGATGCCTATCATTTAACCCTATCAAACAGCTGTGATATGTCCTGAAGACGATTGTGCCCCCAAGACAACCCAGTAATATTAATGAAGCATATTTGAAGAGAGGAATGATCGAAATGGTCCAGAAACTGGTGGAGTCCACTGCTGTTAAAGGGGGATCTACAGATTCATATTCAAGGGTTCACTTACTTTTTCTAGCCTGCACTGTGCATGTTTGCTCATTGCAACTGTTTGTGGGTTACTAGTTTAGTTAGTGTGTGTCTATACCCTACACACTACACCCTACTTTTGGACCAGATTAGTATAAGTGCCAGTAGTAACAGTGTCAGTATTGCTATTAGAAAAGAAAGAGCAGCATTGTGCATTCTGTAGTTCATACAGCTGCAAGGAAGTTTGAACCAGGAAGGAGGGAGATTACTTTTGTTCAATGTCTAAGGGCAAATGAGTTGATTGTGTGGGCCTGGAGACATCCGATCAGAATAAACAGTTTTTCCCCTCCCAGTCTTCTCCTGCCGTTTGGCACCATCTGGGGCCCGCTCTCCCGTCTTTCTGCTTTTAGAGGACAGAGAGGGGGAAATTGGCACTAAGTGGGAATATAGCATGCGCACGACAGAGGGAACAGTTTTAATTAAAATGTTTGCCCAGAAAATAATCTCCTGAGTAGCCTTGTTAATTATGACTAATTCCTGCGAAGGTAGCGCACACAAAAGCTCCCGCTCACGCTGCGCGCGGGGGTGTTTTCTTGCCATGGAAACGGGGACGGTTGTTTTTTTATCTCTCCACCTAAACGGAAGTGGAGCAGCTTCCCTCCTCCTTTGTTCCTCGTTAAAGCGGTTTGTTTGCCCACCCGGCGAGGTGACTTTGTTGTTAATTGGGTCATTGCCTTTGCTGAGGCGCACTGACTCTTAGACCCTGATGTGACAACTCAGCTGGGATCACAGTCACTGCACCACCAGGACAGCGAGAAAAAACACACACACTCACACACACACACACATATGCACAAGGCATCATGGTGAGGGTGTGTGTGCTTTCAAAGAGTCCGACTCAAACTTGTGAATATGAAATGTGATGACCTAGCTGAAGAACTGAACTTTATGAATGTGAATCTATAAGCTGATTTGGTAATGTGTGTATTTGTGTGTGTGTGTGTGTGTGTGAGAGAGAGAGAGAGAGTAGCAGATGCAGCAGTGTTACAGTGATGTGTGACATACCCTGCAGGCCTTTGATGTCAGTCTCAGGGCTGGTCTCAGTACAGGACTTCAGATCTGTCCTCATCAACTTCATCTTTCCTGTGAATGACCTCACTCTCCACTCCCTCACCAGCCGGTAACTCACCCTAGGCTTGTGCTTGGAGCAGGTCGGGAAAGCAAAACTACTTATACATCTTTGCTGCAAATGAAAATATAAAACTAAATATACAAAAATCAGCCATAAAATGAATACCACCTGCCTATTATTAAGTGGGTCCCCCTTGTGCCGTCACAACACATCTGACCATTTGAGGCATGGACTCCACAAGACCTCTGAAGGTGTCCTGTGGTCTTTGGCATCAAGATGTCAGCAGCAGACCCTTTAAATCCTGTAAGTTGTGAGGTGGGGCCATGTAGCCAGGTCACAGGTGGCTCCTTTCTTAAACCATGATGAGTATCTCCAAAACATCTGTGCTCCTGATATGCAGTGGATAGTGCCTAACAGAAGTGGTTCAAGAAAGGAACCACCTGTGAACTAGTGTAATCATGGACACCTGAGGCTAAAAGCACATTTTACCTGGACCTGTTTGAACAATTGTTTTGACCTGAAGTGACCAAAAGTGACACTAGCTTCTGGCAGCATTCCTGATGAATTTTAGCCCATTCCTCATGGGCAATGGCCTCCAGTTCACTAATGGATTTGCGTGCTGCAACCACCTTCTCCAAATCCCACCACAGATTTTCTGTGGGGTTCAAGTCAGGTGACTGTGACAGCCACTATAGAATCTTCCAGGACTTTTTCTGAAATCAAGCCTTGCTGGACTTTGAGGTATGACACCCAAGCTTCAGTATGGGGTTTTCTAGGATTCCTAGGATTTCCTGATACTTGATTGAATCCATCTTGCCCTCCACACACTGCAGGTTTCCGGTGCCAGGGGAAGCACAGCAAACCCATAAAGCATCACCAAGCCACTGCCTTGCTTCACTGTAGGCATAGGCTGAAAATACAGGCCAAAAGAGTTCTAGGTTTGTTTCATCACAGCACTGGAAACCTGCAACACAGGGCAAGCATCAGGAAACGTATGACATTTGCAGCAGGTCATATCAGCGGAAGGGTACTCTACTACCTGAAGAGGTTTCCTGAGACTGCAGTCGTCATTAAAATATTTCTTGTGGGGTAAATCGTTTGGGAATTCAGGTACCTTAAGGTCCAGCCATGGTCAATTCAAGCTTGTATAATTTCCAAAGAATAACACTGTCAATAGAATTGGACATCCAAAGGTCACTTTGGGCGATACCAAGAATTGTCTGGAAGGATATAAAGCCTCACAGCATTAGACTGTGGAGCAGGGGAACTGTATTCTTTGGACCAATGAAGCTAGATCTAATACTTCTGCCATGAGCTGAAGTGGTCCAGAACTGATTATCCAGTAGAAATGATGAATGAGCAAGTGTCTATAAATCTGACAGACATAAAAGTTACCTTAAAGTTAAAAATGTTATGCAATCATTTTGGAGATAAGAGGTTTTCTTGTGACAGTGTGATATGTGATATGTGATGCTGTTGTGTCTGCATGCGGCTGTGAGTGTGATGCATGTTATGCATTCTGCTCTCAGAGAGAGCAGCTTTCAACCTACCAGACTAGTACAGCCATCACTCAGATCTGTGCTGCAATAAAAGATCCGTCATGGAGAGAGCAGATGAGATTCTTCCCTCACCTCTCACTGCTCCAGATATCAGAAAACCAATTGAAAAAGGACATCACAGCCATTTTACAAGTGACAAAATTAAAAATTAAAACATTTAATGTTTTGACAGTGTTATACTCGTATATCAGTTTGTGCTAGACAGGAAGTACTATGCAAAAGTCTATCCTTCATTATTTCAGGCAAAAAGGTTGGTAAGTCTGAGTTATGCATTTTCAACAAAGCAACAACTAGATTTAATGTCCGGTGTCCCAGTTTTTCAGCAGGAAGATTTTCCCACACCTCCAAAGTTTGGTATAAAATTTACAACATTTTCTGCTTCACTCTATTCAAGTTTTCCCAAACACATTCAATGGTGTTGAGGCTGAGAATAGCAGCAATGTCATTTGCAGATGTTCTTATTTATCTGTTTGCTTTTCTCAGAGCCAGCTTCTACCTCATCTCCACATCCTTTCAGATGTATAGCTTTGAGTCGTCAGCTGGACAGATGGACAGAAACACCTATAGAGTTTTTTTTTTTGAGAGTGAGAGTGAGCAGTTGAGCTTGATCTCCTTATCTTTCTTAAAGATAAATGCTTACGGGTGCAATATTGGTGGTCTACCAGGTCCCGTGTTAGAGGTCCAGTTTTGGAAACCTCTTCTTCACTTATTTCCTTTCTTTGACTTGTCCCTTCCTCAGTTCGTTCTGTATCTAATACCGCCCCAGAAATATACTATATGTCCAACTGTTTGTGGACATCCCTTCAAATGAATTCATTCAGCTACTTTAAGCTGCACCCATTGCTAAAACAGATGTGAAGATGTACACACACATACACACACATCTTGTCTAGTCCCTATAGAGAAGTACTGCTGATAGAATAGGCCCCCCCAGTGTTGAGCTGTGGGAAAATGGAAGAACTGTGTTCTCTGGATTGATGGTGGGTGCTCCATCCAATACTTTTGGGATGGGTTGGGTAGTTGGGGATGAGGTGAGGTGGTGATCATCCAACATCCTGATATCAACAATGCTCTTCCCACTGCATGCAATCAAATCCTCACAGCAATGCTCCGAAATCTAGTCTTCCCTGGACAGTAGAGACAGCAACTCCAACAAAAACAAGATATACTTTTTTTTAATGCTATTGATTTCAGAAGAAACAATAAATTAGCAGGTGTCCCAATACTTTTGCCCATTGCCTGAAAAATGAAGCAACCTGTACTTATGGCCATTTTGACTGCAAATTAAATATATAAAATTCTCCAGAATGCATACTTGTCGCTTTTAGCTAAGTATTGCTCCTGTCTTTGTTCCGTGGATACATCTTGTCTACATTCCTTTGAAATATGGATTTTCCCCAGTTAATATTATGTGAGGTATGCACAAACAGTGAGTGGGCCAAAAGTAATATTACCTCTATTACCAAAGAATAGCCCCACCAGTTTGTACAGAAGTCCCTGTAGTTACTGAGTAATACACCTAAGTGTGTAATAAGCCTTGGAGTGTTAAGGAGTTAAGGGGCAGTTGTGTTAGTTCTGTAAAGACCAGGTTATTAAGTCGGAGCTGTTCCCTTATTTTTTCAGCATGCATACCCACATCCTAAGAGAAATCTGGAAATCTCTGTTGTAGCACCTCAGATATTTATTAAGGTGATGTTTCGAAGAGCACCCCCTTGATCAAGTTTCCAAGTTTGAAATGTGCAGGTTCACATTCCTGAGATGAACTCTCTATAACCAGTAAATATTTCTGGCTTTATGGTCAAGAGACCATGGAACAAGAGTAAAAAATATATTTTTATATCTTTCCTGGTCTCATCTTCATAATCAATCCAGTGAGCAGAGATCAAACGAGATCGGCACAACAGTGGCACGTAATGAGGCCCGGCAGCAGAGCTGCAGTCAGACAGAGCTCCATGCTAACTCAGGGGAGAGCAGTGCGGGGCACCGTAACGTGCTCAGATTCCAAATGTGTGTGTGTGTGTGTGTAGCTCATAAGGCTGAAGTATATCAGTGTATTAACCTGTAAGAGGATATAGCTATGAGTTAGTGCTGCTCTTAAATGAGGGTAGTACAAACACAGACAGTGTGCTTGTACGCTCACTAGGTCTCGATACATTTACAATCAAGGAGTTTCCTGGTATTTTATTGATGGTTTTTAAGCTTTTTTCATAAAACCTGGCCAGTGTTTTCTATGAATCTGTACTTGCTTTTGAACAACATGGAAGTAAACAGATATAATCCAGTGTAAACGTGTAAACCTATTTATCAGTAGAAATTCTATACAGTAGAATCAAAAATTCAAAGAAGCAAATATTCTACTGTACTGTTTACTCTAATTGTCATACTGATCATCCTATTTTTTTTTTTTTAAACATCAAAGAATACAAGTTCTGTCACTAGTGGCCTCAGACGATGTACTTTATTATAGCAGAGAGTTATGATCTTGAAATATGGGAGAAGGAAAACAATGGTTAACCATGTAAAAACATTATTGAACCTTTTGGAGTATTGTAGGGAGTGCAGTGAGCTTCCACCTTCTTCAGCGACCAAAAATATATATTTTCTAACTTAAACTCTCTATATACAGGTAAAAATTTGGTAGATAGATAGATAGATAGATAGATAGCAAAATCAAACAAGAGAGCAGCATAATAAAGGGACTTAAAATAGTAGTAAGAAAGTGGTAAATAGGAAACAGTAAACCTGACTATAAATACAGCTATATTAATAAATACAACTATAATATACATAATATAACCCAATTATATAAATAAGAAGTACTCGAAAAAGTGATTGCAGTGCAGTAATTACATTAATATAATGTAATATACAGAATGTATATTATAATCATGTTAGGACACACAGTGTTAATATATCATTTACAAATAATTATACTTGTAATGAAAACAATAATATGCATATGCACTAAATCACTTTCATTAAAAATAGTATTTGCTATTTTATATGCAGCTAGAAAAGTGCCTTCTGCATTTCCTGTAGGGAACCAATGTGGTTATGCAGGTTCCCACTTCCAGGCAGTTGATAGGTTGATGCTACGTGGTCACTAGGGTGGAACTGTGACTGCTATGACGGTATTCCAGGCGGCTGCTATAGTGTTGCTAAGTGGTTGCTCAGTGGTTGCTATGGAGTTGCTTAGTGGTTGCTATGACATCCCAGGTGAATGCTGTGGGGTCTAGGATGGCTGTTTGGGTGTTACTTATAATTACAATGCACAGACGTTTGCATCCCATTTATTACTATGGGGAAAAAATCTTTGCAAAATCTGTTGCTACATGGAATGTGTACATCTGATCAATAAGCATGATACAGACCCCAATCACACAATTAGATTGGCCACAATGTGACAACATAACAACAACTGACACAGATTTAAATGCCCAACATATATATATATATATATATATATATATATATATATATATATATATTTATATATATATATATATATATATATATATATATATATATATATATATATATATATTATATTATATTATATACAATATGTAATTTTTTTTATACATACTTTTTTATTTTATTTCAGTTAGGTTCATCTAAAGCTCTGTTCATCACTTTGAACACATTTAAAATGCATTTATTATTTATTTTTATAGTTTTCTACTATTATTATTTGTAATTAAATGGACTTGTGAAGTTGCACAGGACAAGAACAGTAGAATAATTTGATATGATCCTGTTTTAAATAACAGGAAAAAAAAGGTTTCCAAACTTTTGAAGGGTAGCGTAAACTCATTCCAGATCATTACAGCTCCTGGAGGACTACAACATTAGCCTGAATGGAGAGCAGCTGCAGAGGCTAGAAGCTCTGGGAAATATGCAGGTAAGACTAGCCAAGGACCAGCAATTACAGTGCTCAGAACAACAGCAGTCATGCTTCTACAATATATCATGCACTCAGGAGAACACACACACACACACAGAACTGCATACAGAAAACCATCACGTTTCCTGCTTGCTTTATGAGTCATTGGAGAAATTATTCGCTGCACAAATATAGTTTACATCTTCCCCGTATCTCATTAGTAGTGAACAGAAGAACAGAAACACACTGAATAATTTTGATTTCTAGATGTTCCAGCTAATTATGTTCTTTGGAGGCAGCCTGCTAGCAGCAGGACATCATTTTAATTTGTATCCTCTAAAAACCCCATTAAAACGAAGCCAGCCAAAAAGTTAGCCGTGTTTGCAAAGAAAGATCCCCCCACCCCTCCTCAAACTGGAGAACTTGTGGAAGGTAATTAAATGTAAAATTGGCTGCGTTTTTATTTAAAGTATGAGTCTGTTGTATTCAAAATGGCAAGTGCAAACAGGGTTCCTCATGAGAAGTGCATCATGAATGTGTTCGTAGTAAACAAAAACATCACAGCTTCCTCAAAAGTAAATATTTGTTCCGTTTGAAATTAAATATTTGATTTATTCAAATGAATATATTTATGCAGACCACTGTAGGCATTACCCTGACTGTATATGACTTGCAAATGTGAGCTCTCGGGGTAACATATATTACCTACCCAAAAAGGCCCTGATTAGTAATAATGAACAACAAAAACATACAGGGATGACAAACTTCAAAATTAGTACAAAATTAGTACTACATTGAAATGTATGTGTGCCTGGGAGGCCACTGTATTATACCAAATTGTCATATATCTATATATATATATATATATATATACAAACACACATAAACAATGTACGCAAATACACTCTAAATATATATCCTACTTTAGTTGGAGTAACTGTCTCAACTGTCCAGGAAAGGCTTTCTACTACATTATGGGGCATTGCTGTAAGGATTTGATTGCATTCAGCGATAACAGCTGTAGTGAGGTTTATACCCCTCTAGTTCATGCCAGTTTCATGTCTATCTGTTCCAGAGTGTCCTATTCTATTGGCAATACTTCTTTACAGGGACCAGACAAGCTGTGTGTGTATATTTGCAATGGCAATGGGTGCAACTTTAAGTATCTCTCTCTCTCTCTCTCTCTATATATATATATATATATATATATATATATATATATATATATATATTTATATATATATATATATATATATGTGTATGTGTGTGTGTGTGTGTGTGTGTGTGTGTGTGTGTTTAAACATGTGTAAACTTACAAACTAGGTCAGAAACACAGTACAGTAGGATGAAATGATCTGTGGCGGCCAGTCGTAGCAATAGCTCGCTCAAGCGATGCATTTTTCCATCCCCACATACACATATTCATATTCATATTCATGTTCATCTGTGCAACTGGTGCCTGTTTGTCCAGAGAGTCTGGTGTGGGAGCGAGCACAGCCTTCTCCGTCTGAACGAGCAGAACAGTAGTGAGGAGCTCAGACAGAAAGCCAGACTGCAGAGGACTGCCTTGGCCTTCTTAAAGACAGAATCAGAAAGGAGCATGGGGTGAGCTGCATTTGCATGCACACACACACTCACACAGTCATACATGCTTAACAGCTTTCACATTTGGAGCCATGTGCGACTGGAACCTACACTCCTGCTGTGTCTTAATTCTGGCCCTATGGACTGCATTCCTACACTGTGCAGTATTTCTATACAATACAGTTTTTTGAGCAAGATTATTAATAATTACACAATCAACCTGCACATCTTTGTGACACACACACATACACAATATATATATATATATATATATATATATATATATAGAGAGAGAGAGAGAGAGAGAGAGAGAGTTTGTACAGTGACATTGTTGTAATTGTGCCTATGTATACCACCTTAATGGATTTGAAATGAAGAAATAATGATGTAAATATTATATTATGGCACAATAAGTAGATAAAAGGTCTGGAGATGTTTCCAACTGTTGATTTTTGCAATTGGTAGCCGTTTGTGGAAAATCTTTAAAATGCTGCCCAAAGAGGTGCTGATGATGAAGTGAATGAGGTCATCATTAGGCTTAAAGAACAAAGCAAACTTATCAGAGACATAGCAGAAACATTAGGCATGGTCAGATCAAAGGAAGAATACACTGGCAACACCACAGAAGTGGATGAATGCTATTCTAATAAAAACAAAAACCTTCTGCAATTAGGAGATGCCTTCAAGAATTTAAATACAAAGTGAGTGCCCAGTTCTGGAACGTCATTTAGACAGATTAACCATACAATGGAGAAGAAAAGAAATGGTTCATGATCTGTAGCGTTCCACATTAACCTCTTAAACAGCCTCTGGTTATTGTACATTGGTTGTACAGAAGTCCCTGTAGTTATCGAATAATACACCTTAGTGTGTTATGGGGTAAACAGTCAAACATGGTGGAGGCACTGTTATTGCTTGGGCATGTATGGCTGTCAATAGAGCTGGGTCACTGACATTTATAGATGTTGAGAGTAGCAGGATGAATTCTCAACTGTATAGACCTAATATTTAGTTAAATGCTGCAATATGGGCAGTCCAACTGGGAACCAGGGACAAAAAAGAAAGTTTTGTCCCTGGGTTCCATGTTGGCCCCACATATGGATGTCCACCAGGGTCCTACCAGAGTGATGAGAGCAGGAGGGGCTAAACATGGGTCCCATCTGGGTTGTACACTGTACATGAGGCCTAGATTTGGAAAGCCCAATTAGTTCCCAGCAGCAACAACAAAAAAGTACAAAGTGCATCACAACATAAGGTAATACAGCCAAAACAATAATAAACAAAAAAAGAGCAAGGCAAAGAAAAAATCATAAACTAAAGTAAAATAAATAAATAAATAAATAAGAGACAATAGTAGTAATACAAATGATATGAATAAAATATGAAATACAGATTAAAATAAACAAAAAGGATTGAAACAGTTATACCATAGATATGAATAATGAACAAACATATTATTAGCCATTTTTATAAAAACACTAATCTAAATAGATATGTTTTTTTATGATGGATCCAGAGTTTTGGTGCTCAGTGGCAACAAGCTGTTTTCGCCAATTTATTTGTACTAGCCCACGTTCCACCCATGTGAGCCCCACATGAGCATGTTGGCTGGAATGGTACTTCAAGTACAGATGAATAATGTCCCAAAACATACTGCAAAAGCAACCCAAGAGCCTCTTAAGGCAAAGAAACTGAATATGCTTATATGGCCGAGTCAGTCATCTGGCATGGTAAAGGTCTGGCAAAGAATCTTAAGGGAGGAAATGCAGCATTTAGATAATGTCTGTGAGTTCTAGATTTTAGGCAGTCTTTGACAGTGAAGTATTAATTTGTTTTTATTGTTCTAATTATGTTAGTTTGTCCAATCACTTTTGAGCCTATATAAATGGAGCGACTATGTAAAAAAAAAAAACAGCCCTAAAAAAATGTACAATATTTTTGCTGAATCCTTCTCATTAAAGCTGAAAGTCTACACTTCAGTCGTCAGATCTTACATCATTTCAGATCCACTGAGGCCTTTTACAGAGGCAAAATGGCAAAACACATGGAACTGACTGTAGGGTTAGGGGCTTCTTTAAGGCTCAACAGTGGTAGCTTAGTGAACATGGGTATCGAACCCACCACCCTATGATCAGTAGTCCTAAATAACTTTACATGCCAAACCAGACATGTCATTTTAAATAGACAAAAACTGTTGCTTACTTGTATAACCTTGGTTCTCTGATAACAGAGTGAGGTATCTGACATTGGCAAACGCCTCAGGCATGACCGATCATCTAAGGGCAGACCAATCATGCCTGTGACACAGGAACACAGTGCCTTTTTCCTTTCACAACATTCATTAGCATGCTACTCCCTGTGCTTAATGCAAAAAGGGGAATGTAGTGAGATACCTCACTCTGTTATCAAAGAACCGCCGTTATGCAAGTAACCAAATGTTCTTCTTTAACATTCGTTCAGAGGAAGATGGAGACACTGCTTGTATTGCATGCTTTCTAAAGCATTATTAAAGCTGTGGATACTATCTGTCCAGTGTTCCCACACTGAGGACTGCATGTGCCAGGGAAGGAGCGGTGACATCAAGCCGATAAAACCAGATAAACATGTCCGGAATAGCCCAACTAGCAAAGGCGCAAATTCTATGCTCAGAAAGAGCCCATGAAGGAGACATGCTTCTAGTGTAATAAGCCCTTAGGCCTATTGGGGCTGTTGGACAGGCCATTGGCCTCATACACCAAACCAATCGCTTCTATCATCTGATGGGATAAGCACTGGGATGAAATGGGCTTACCCCTGTGAGAAACAGCCCAGGAAACAAAAAGCTGATTTGTATTTCTAAAAGCCTTCATTCTGTCTGTGTAAATGTGTAAAGCACAAACTGGTCACAGACAACATAATCTCTGCTCCTCTTCCAAAATCCAATGCAATTATAGGAAGAGTCACCAACTTTGGGAAGAGAAGCATGGTTCAGCAGCAAAGCAATCCTTGTGTAATTTGCACTAAAGTAGCTTGGTTTATACTAATATGAGTCACAAAACAGTCTTTAGTGAAGAGCATTCAATATCAATGCATCCAGGACCATGGATAGATCCCCGAATGGGACCAAAGGCTTAGAGGCAGGACACAGACACCACCTGATGTCCACCTCATAAGGTAGTACATAAGAGGGTTCTGATTAATAGAAACCTTGTTAAACCTTGAATAATGCCTAAAGGGCAGCAAAGTACACTTTAATAGTAGAAAAAGTTTGTTCTTTAATGTTGAGCTTTGCTAGAACTCTTTTGCAAACCTCAATCAAAGGTGGAGGAAAGACTCGCTTCGAGAGCTAGCTGTCCTGGATGCCTGTGTCGAGAAGAAAATGGCGTCATCCACATAATCCTTTGGATGATCCCACAGAAGGTTTGTTAGCAGCCTTCTCAGTGGAAGGACAGTGATTGAGGGGCATGGGTCGTTTTTTGACGAGACAGCAAGAGATTTGTTTCTCCAAAATCTTTACTAGCATTCAGCAAGCAATGCTTGGGCATGTTTGATGCCCCTGCAGGCAGTGAACGTGGGAAGGGATCCTTATCCAATATCATAAATCCACAAGCTGCTGGGCAAGAGTAGAATGTAATATCTGCTGCCTGGTCAGAATCCCCTTTTTGGGCTGAAGACGCCATACTGAGCACAACAAAGGCCCAGTGCAGCAGTGAATGAAGACCAGAAAGGTATGGGCTATCTCTCCTTGATGTGTTAGTTAGACGGTGAAAGAAAACAGCATATTTAGGGATAGCAAGATTGTGGGTTAGCAAACTTACAATTGTGCTGCTGAGCAAACATCAAAAATAGGTCAACATTACCCCCCTGTCCAGCAGGAATAGAGCAACATCCTCATCCCTCTCAGTTTCCTCCAACTGTCTGAACAAAAAGTTGAACTCCCGGCGAGAGCCATGCTTTTAAAGCTGCCGTGAGTGCCTTTGTAACAAGCTACAGCTGTTCGTAATCACGGGGCGGGCTCCCAGCACGAAATGACAAGGAAAATGGCGACTCCGCCTTTCTCCTGCCATACAGGTTGGTACAGAAAATATTAATGTACTAACCTATTTTGTACTAACAGGAAGCAATAAAGCGTTGCAATGCCAACATCACTCATTTTTCTAGATAAGAGTAGCTCCTCCTAATCCATTTTGCATTACACTGTTGGATAATAGTGTAAATATAATGGATATTTAAGTATACTCAACCTTACAGTCTCCCCCTGTTCATAACTAGCTGGAATAGTATTATGCTTCTCAGTCCAAGCGACTTTGTTTGTTTCCCATTTACAGAGCCTGGGCAGAGTACACAACATAGAGAACACAGGAGATCGAAATCACATACAGCACCTTATCAGTACACTAAAGAACTATTTGGATGTAATTATGTTTACAGGGGGGAGGTGGGGTAATGTCATTTCTACCAGTGTTCTTCAGTGAATGTAGTCCTGTTCAAATCCACCATGTTGGTCATTTTTTAAGCACTGTACAGACCAAAGCATAGAAATAACCCCACGTTATTTTAATGTCATGGAAACTGTCATGTTGTGAAATCTTCCATCATGTCCTGTTGAAAACGGAGTGTTCCATATTTATGGAGGCACTCGAAGAAGCAGTAACCTGTCTTTACATTCCCTAATCACGCACTGCATTCACTTTAAGACAGCTAGGTAGACTGTTAGGGTAAACAAAATTATAATCAAATGAAATGTTTGGACATCTTGTCTACTTATGAGCAGCCAAACATATAGCATTTGCTTGATGTGACGCAAATGTGTGTAAATGAAGTATATCAAGTAGCTGAGAGGAGAGATTATTCCCAACTCTGTAATTCAGTCCTGTTCCACTACAGACGTCTTAGGGTAAAATCACATTACCCCACCTCCCTACGTCACACTAATCCCATCTGAATAGTCCTTAAATCTTACTTCATTTGCCAGTGTGAACTACATGCACTGGAAGTTTAGATTGTGGCTTGGTTGTTGTCATTTTCTTGTTTGGACAGATTGCGCTTAATGAAAGTTATGGGATGAATGACTTGTGAGAACCTACTGACAGTTTGCAAAATCCAGTGGCATGCCTAAAACACCTCTGCTTTTACTGCTGTCTGTAATGACGGTTGTAGATGTCAAAGGGTACTGACAACAGTCCTTAGCGATGTGTTCAAACTTTAATACTAAAGTGATGCTTGAGTACATCCTTGTTAATGAATAGAGGCCAGAGTGGCTCTGTCAACATTTCATCTCAACCGCTCAGAACAGATGCAATGATATGGTTAAGGTCTGACTGTTTAGAGTGAGTTACTCAGGCATCATTAGAAATGTACAAAATCCTACACATGTACGTCACAGCAATCTGTGAATATCAAATCTAAATATATTCCATTTGTTGCTGCTCTAATTATCTGTCGTTCTTCGCTGCAGATGTTGTCTCAGCATGATGAGGTTGGGGTGGAAATCTGACAAACGATTGCAGAAATATAGCCAACTCTCTACTTTCCCCTCAAGTCTTTGGAGTTTGAGTCTGTGTGGTAGATTCAAACAGTAGTCTGTGTGCTAAAAAATGACACTATAACTCACTGACTATTTAATGAATCAAAATGACAGGGGTTCTCTGTGTGTAAAGACAAACCACAGTGCACTTGCACATAAATATGAATATAGCTAAGAAAGAGTTTTCGTCTCAGTATAGATTTAACCAGTTTTATCAACCAGGCTCTTGAATTGAATTCTCCAAAGGAGAGGCATTAGAGACCACTGCAGTGCCATTCGCTCTGCCCTGGTATACTTTACCATGTAAAAAGCACTTGTGCACACTCCACTAATGTTACATAGTGCAGTTAGCAGCGTTCTGGCCATTCTACCTGATACAAGTCAGTATGCCATCAACTTGAAGCTATTATTATAAGATAAAATTGCTGCATAATGTTGCTTTAACCCTGTAAAACAGCCTATGGCCTGCCGGTGAGCTGAAAGTGTGAAACTTTAAAGTTGTTAAATAATAATAGCCCCACCAGTTTGTAAAGAAATCCCTGAAGTTACTAAATAATACATGTGTAAAAAGCCTTTCTGCATTAAGGGGGTAAATGGCATCTTCTGATATTTGACAGCATGTAATACACTGGTAGTAACAGGTGAGAAACTGCATTTACCAGGTTACTGGAAGTTAAAATCAAAAATGTGCTTTTAAGGTGGAAAAGTTAAACAGGGTCTCATCCTGAGAATGCACTTTAGAGAGACGTGTGAATGAAATCCAGCATATCTTGATATGATCTGAAACACTTATAAATGCTCATTAATAAAAAGCCTTATTGATACTAATGCTTTTTAGCAATTAACATAAAAGATATAACGTTAGTTAACTTAGCAAGCTACCTCGCTGACATGTAAGACACACTTAAAAACATACAGGTGTCCACTGCTATTATTTATGTGTATTTTTATTAAGTGTTTGTAACATAAAGGCACTTGGGTTTTATGAAGTTTCAGATTTCTCATTCCACCTTAAATGGTGCAGCAGTTGCTTTCCAGCACCTGCTCTGGTTTTTGAAACACGAAAATTGGGATAAGAAGCCAAATTTAGCTTCGTTTAAAAGTAGTTTGTTCAATTGTGTTATCAAAGGCTAAGTCATTAACAAGTTTGAAATTTTCAAAGCTCAAACAGAAAGGGAGAAAGGGAGCTTGTGTGTGTGTGTGTGTCTGAGAGAGAGAGAGAGAGAGAGAGAGAGAGAGAGAGAGAGAGAGAGAGAGAGAGAGAAAATGAAGGACATGGTAAGTTGATATTGCACACTTCTCGCTGGGGCCAGATTAATTTATAATAAACAAAAATAATAATAGATAAATATTATATTAAACAAATAATTCCCAACCTTATCTTTGAGTTTCAGCTAATTTCAACTATTATGCATAACTAATATTATTTGATAATACAGGATTTTAAAAGGTTGACAGTAGGTGGATTTGCATCATTTAACTAACAAACAAACCAACTAATTAGCATTTATTAAAACCTATCAGAGTAATTAGCTCTAAAATGTGGAAGTAGTTTTATAGCATTTTTCATTGCTGTAAAAGCCCTTAGAAAAAAACCCACTTTTACAACAAACTTTTAACCATCTCAAAGTCTAAATTCATGAGTAGCCTATGAAGCGTGACTCTTTGGGACTGTTTGGTTACTTGCAGTTCTGAGGTTTGTTTGTTTTCTTCATTAGTCTGGGAGTAACAAGGTGCCATATTGGTGTCAGGAGGAACAGAATGTGCCCTTCATCTTTGTCTTGGAGCTTAGCTGTGGGAATCACCTTTATTCTGTTGCTGTAAATGGGCAAGCATTCAAACAGCAGACCCTCCTTAAGGCAGCTGAGTTCACTTTTCTGTAATGTTTTACAAGAATGTAAAGAAATACAGAATATAAATTAATGCACAGTACATAATACACTAGTGGTCATTTAGTGGTCAAAAAACCTGAGACCTGTATTGTAGATTGTCACTTTCAGACAGCTGCTATTCTGTTTGTCTTTAACTAAGTTTTACTAATCTTTATTTTTTGTTTTTGAAGAAAGTCTAAAGTCCTCAGTTGATCACAAGAGGCCAGGTTAAATATACTTAACCCCAGCAGTGTACAGTTGGAGTTTGCAGCATGGAGTTTCCATGAACTTAGCAGACTATTAGGGTCTAGCTGGTCTGTTTTTCCTACTTTTTTAGCTCCGGGTGGAGAGATGTTTTAACACTGGTTATGTTGTTTGATTGTAAGCCATTCTGTTGCACATTCTACATTGTAATTTGTTTTCTATTTTGCCCAAAGAAAAACTTGAATAAACATGAATGCAGTAGAAACTGTGAACACAGCCGTTGGTTTTCTTAGGGCATACAAATATTTATATGTCTTACAAATTAAGTACATATTTATTTAAACATCCAGTGCTGCATAATTATATCTGTTACAGTACAGTAACTTCCAGTACATATCTACGACATTACGACATTATCTACGAATATATATATGCCCTATGAATTCACCTAAGGATGCTATGCCACAGTGGTGTTTTGCATCAGTGACACTGTGTGCCTTATGTGTATGGATTCATTCTTGAATATTTTGTCAGTCTATACTATGAACCTGTCAGCCTGTAATGATCATGCTTTTGTGGAAATACCAGAATATAACTCATGTACACCTGCAGCCAATTAACAGCTGCATTAGAATCCATAAATGGCTGCTTGGAGGATATAGAATGATAATGTGTATTATAGGCCCATTAACGTTCTCTCCATATATTTTTGCAGTCAGAGCTGGGAATGGCAGTGGTGCAGGCTATGCCCACTTGTGAGATCATTGTTGGACTGGAAGAACAGTAAGCTACTGGAGGAGAAATTTCCTCAACGAGTTTAGTCTTAATCACCAGGAGGTAAATAAATTAAAAAATAAAATACTACGACTGACTTCTATGAAAGGTTTTTTTCCCTATTAACATGCAAACTTCCATGTAAGTGGGCGAATTTTTCACAGTTTATGAATATGTATAGTCTGAGTGAGAGTTCACAAGGTTCTCGCCTATGAGCAGTTTGGGAATTTGGGGAAAAAAAGTAGGAATTTGAAGCAGCTGGTCAATCAATGTCACATATGTAAATATATTTAAATATTCAGAATTACTTGTTTTAAACAGTTTAAAGAAGTTTGAAAGGAATATGTAAGGGTTCCTTTTGAAGACTCTGTTTGCGCCTGGTCATTGAGCAACTGCGACTGTAAATGCAAACATCTTTACAAGCCACAGTGGACAACTAAAACCCCTCTCGATACTGTGATGGTGTTTTTTCTCTGCTGTTCTGCATATGGGGAAGACACTTGAGTTTAACCCCTAAATAGCCTATGGCCCGCCGGCAGGCCGAAAGTGTTCTTACAAACTACTGTTACCAAAAAATAGCCCCATTAGTTTGTACAGAAGTCCCTGTAGTTACTGAGTAATACATCTTTGTGTGTAATAAGCCTTAAAGTGTTAAGGGGTTAACTCAGTAGCTGGCCTTAACTCACCGGCCTGTCCAACATTTAGACCTCACTAATACTCTTGTTGCTGAATACAATCAAATCCCCACAGTGATGCTCGAACATTTAGTGAAAAGATTTCCCCGTAAAGTAGAGACAGTTACTCTAACAAAATCAGTATTTAACACAATTGATTTTAGAATAAATAATAAATGAATGAGCAGGTGTCCCAATACTTTTGTCCATACAGTGTATGTAGACAACTTTCCTTTCACTTTCTTTTATCTTGATGTGTCTTTTGTGAGTGGATGGAAGTTATTGTTCTATTTGATACCACACTGTTGTTGCTCTATTTTCCCGAACAGTACATCCGGTTCCTGCTTCATTAGAGTATATGGCTGATTCTGAGAAATTTGGTTTTCTTTGACACAGCATGTCCACATATTTATCCACATAATTTATATAATTATGTAAGGCTCTAATCTAGGGAAACCTGCAGTGAATGTGATGTTAGGAGTCTTGCTTGTGGTGTGTCATGGTGCGCTTGCCCTGGCAGGGAGTTTTTTTGGTGGTGTTTTTGGTGGTGTTTTTACCTAGTGCGCTACACCAACTGCTACATTAAGGTGCTCAAATAGAAGTGAAGTCTTGGTCATTAATATGCATGGATTAATTAACATGATAATATTTTGATTGGCTTTTATTGTGTTAAATACTGCACTGGTAAGGTTACACCGGTGTGATCACCACCACAGCAACCCCAAAAATATAGGTCTTTACCATATTCTTCAGTGGAGTTTTATGAACCTGGCCCATTATGTTTTAGCACACCTGGTTTGGGACAGTAGCGATTAGTACAGCAGTCTTCTTGTAAACATTGACTGTCAGTGTAGGGAAAAGAGGAAATGAGAAATGAGGAGCAACACAGGCAATTGGTTGTTGGAATAGGATTTCAATCTAACCAGAGACGCTTTTGACTACCAAGTGTAAATGCATTTTGGTTAAGGTCTTATCAGGTTCACGAGACACAACCATGGGTCTAAATGCCATCAGCAGCCATTCAGTTTGTTTGTAAGGTCAATTCTAAGCAAGAAAGGTTCAATGCAGTAACAAAAATGGTTTCATGACTTACTAAATAACAGAACCCTTTTTGGTTGCATCTTAAAAACAAACCATATACAACAGGATCTCCACCATGGAGAAGAACTACTTGACCATGCAAAGAACTATTCAAGCATTCTTATGGTCCTTTGACTTGTTGTGGTTCTGATTATAAGCTTTACTAAAGAACCCTTGAAATCCTTACCCACAAAGCCTCTCACAAACAAGCACTCTCTAACAAAACAAGCACTTTAGTTTAAGGTTAGTGAGTTAGCATTCTTTTCTAAGAATCTGTGGACATGAGCTAATTTACGCATTGGTATTGTCAGTGTGTATCTGCCTCCCAATTTGCCGTTGTGTGTTTTTATAATTTTTTTTGGTTCATCGTTTTTTCATGCTTCATGTGCAATTCTTTTTCTGTTCCTGTGCTTCCTCAATGTTTTCTTATGCCTCCCCTATTTGCATTTTGCAAACTGTAAAAAGCCTTGTATGGCTCCTGTTTCGAGTCTGTACTCTACACTGCACTGCGTCGTGCTTTAGCTCGGTACAAGTTGTGCTACTGAAATGTTCACTCCTGTCTTAGGCTGTCTCTGGATAAGAACTTACATGCAACAGACGTCTAGGAGGTAAGGCCATATCAGTCAACTCTGCATCCCGCTAGCCAGGCTGTGTATTAATGTTTCAAAAGCAGCTGAACATTTACATTAGCATGCATGGCCTTCATGTGGGAGCAGGCGTAGAACTGGCATTCTCATCTGCATAAATAAGCGCCCACATAAATGAATTCCAATATGCATCAGGCCTCATGCCAGCAAACCCGGTTACCAAGCTAATAATGTCTTTTTGATTACTTTATTTGAGGGGAAAAAAACAAGGTCCTATGTACGGTTAAAGTACTTAGAATATTTTTATGAATAGATTTTTTTTTTTGAGGGATTTTTTTCTGGCTGCCGTGAATGATTGTGAAATTATGATTGATTCCAAAAGAATTGTAAGGATTATTAAAAAATGGATTACTCATTTACAATCATAAAAGTAAAGGTGCCAGAAAGGGCTCTTTGGAGTGATGCCATAGAGGAAGTACTGTCCCTCAAGAGCATTCCAATGGACAGTTCTTTAACCCTCCTATTGTGTTCCAGTCAAATTTGTCCAATTTACAAATGTAGCCCATTTAACTACATTGATTATCATTAGCTTCCATGCTTCCTTTGTCCACTCAGGACATCTGAACACACTTTTTGTACACCCTTAATGTCCAAAAAAATGACCAGTCTTTGGAAATTACACTATAATAAGTGTATAAAATTGGGCCTGATTGCCACAATAGCCAACACAATAGCCATTCATCGATGGATACTGTTCCTCTCCTACAGACGCACATGCATGTGTGTACAGCATGGCTGCAAGGCTGCAAGCAGGGGATGTTCTTCAAGCTACTCTTTTCTGAGGTTTTTAAGGTATTTACACTGTTCTACCTTAAGATTGTTCAGTCTGATTGCAAGATGTTTCTGAATGATACAAATACACTAACAACACTAATAACCAACCACACGGGGTCCTACAGCTACTATTTAGCAACACCTGAGCGCCAACTGGGACACCATAGAAACTGCCTAGCAACCACCAAGCAGCTCCATAGAAACCCCACTGCCTAGAAGTGGAAACCACTTAAGCTGCACATTCATTCTACTTGCCCTTTATTTACTATTTCTGGTTAGTTTTGACTGAGAACACAAACTACATTATTTTGATCTACTACTAAAAATTAGTAGTCTGGGAGAAACAGAGGGTTTATCTGAGTATTTGTTATAGTCAAAATAATCAATACATTATGTACTATATTACATAAAGTGTGTATAATATACAGGGCTCAGGGCAATGAGGTCTACAGGCCATAAATAGCAAATAGATGTATATTATCTCTCTCTCTCTCCAACCATTTACCCCAGGAAAAAAGGGGAAGCATTTTTGCACAAAGCATTTGCACTAATAACTTTACTTTACTACCTCACTGGACTCTATTTATTACACATTGCACAATTTGCACACTACCGGCATTATTTATTATTCTCTGGTCTGTACTGTGTTGTGTTGTCTGTCTGCACTTGTTTGTTTGTGTTGCACTTGTGTTCTGTATGCACTGTCTATGTTGCACCATGGTCCTGGAGGAACGTTGTTTCGTTTCACTGTGTACTCTGTATGTAGTTGAAATGACAATAAAACCCACTTGACTTGACATCTATGTGTGTGTGTGTGTGTGTGTGTATTATTGTGACTTTATCATTAGCTATAATGGGATGCTCAATTTCGATGGGAACACAAAACTAGTTAACATTAAATGATCACCAAAAGAGGTTTTTTTTCATATTCAATTGTAAATTTGGAAAATGAAAAAATATATATTATTTTGTTATTCGTTTATGAATATAATACAGTCTGTGTTTTCTTGTTTTTTATTCACAATCATCAAAAATAGGAGATGAAGAAAAAAAAAACAGGGGCCTAACGTGTTGCTGTCAGGGAAGACAATGTGACTGAAATCGACAGCATCTTTCAGGTAATAGTAGTTTTGTCTAGATATCTAAATATCGTAGTTAACCTTATTCTGTAAAGTGACACATATGTATAATTTTTTATAGGTAACTACTGGCCCTTCCCTCACTGTTTATTATGGAAATGGTCCTAGTCTCTACATCACCAATGAGAGCATCCATTGAGAAGCCGGTAGTGGAAGGAGAAGCGGGTAGAGTTGTGTGTTACTGGCACTAACACTAGATGCTCATTGATACTCTCGCTGTATATCTTGTAATGCCTCCTTGCTATTAGATTTAGAGCTAAAGTGGTCATCAGTCATAGGAAACATAGCTACGTTGCTGTCATTGGTGATGTAGAGGCTGGGAAAGTGTACCTTTTCAAATGTAAACAGTGAGGGAAGGTGTTCACCACAATGTTTGCAGTTAGTAGTTCAGTAGTCCTATTACAAAACAAACTTGTTTTTTTGTATTATATCAATATATTACTTTTGTTTGTTTATGTATGAATTAATAAATTAATTAATTTATGTGTAAGCGTAAAGAACTGTTTAACAGTTAAATGCGAATCTCCACATAACTGACAATATTTGATCCCAAAAGGGGGTAATAAGCTACCACCAGAATGGGAAATCAGTCGGTTAATTCAACATAGGTCCAGAAACCACTTATGTATGCCACAAAAGTACCATGCTTCAGTTATTCTGCTTTTCTGCTATGAACCCCCATTCATTGCAAAAGAGTGCCATTCCTTCAGGGAACTGTGGCAAAGTGAGTGAATATCACAGGGGAAAAAAATGACAAAAAGGGTCAAGTCAAAGCTTACCAGCTCATCTAGCTCCTTTACACTTAAATTTGTACATAGAACAATTCTTCAAGAATTACCAGGAAGGCTCATGTGTGAACAGAGGCCAATACATCACTGGGAAATGAAGTGGCAACTAGATTACAGTTACAATTACTGACGTTTTTACAGTCGACTTGATTAGGTTAGTATTGAATGAAAACACCACAGTAAAAATCAGCACTGTCCCCCTACGTGGCCGCTTCTGCACAGAGGTAACACAAAATACTTTCTTTTCTTTCTCGCTGGCCATTCATGCGGAGGTGACCACGTCCCGTTGCAACACTTTCATGGGAAGACTTTCATGAATGTGTGCATGGTTAAATTACTGTTTATGGGCTGCATGTCCAGATTACGCAAATGTTTGGGCAGCTTTTGCCAAGTGACACAATCCGTCTTTTTTGTGCTAGTGAAGTAGTAAACAGCTTCTGTAGCTAATCAAACAAAAACACAATAATCCTACATGCACAAATCCTAATGCACAGTTACTCTTTATCTCATAATATAAAACAATGTTTTGTAGCAGCTAATGATCTTTTAATTCTTGTAGTTGCATTTTTCCCCCAGAAATTTGCACATTGAATTGGTTCAGACCCCTCTTGACTCATCTAAACCTTCATGCAATTTCTTGGCAGTTCTATGTTCTATTTTGACTTGCCTGTCTTACCAGCATATGAGTAATTCTCTCTGGACTTCCATATCTTTATCATACTGACCTCCACAGTTCCCCTAAACTGCCATTTCCTAATAACGTTCCACACTGTAGAAACTGACAGAAGCTTGTTTTGCCACACCCACTTTCAAAAGTTTCTTTGTTAGCCTCTGTGTTAAAATTTCTGGTAATCTTATATCAAATGGTTTATTGTCATATCATATTTAAAGTGAATGCAATCTGAAGTAGAATACTGCTGTAGACCCTGATTATATAGTATCCAGCTATGCTAGTCCAACATTCAACAGGCTATTTGAAGTTATTTCGAGGTATTTAGAGCTAAGAGCTTTGGAACACAACACAAAAAGATTAAAGTGTTGTGGGGCACCATATAACTTTTAGAAGGCAGTGGATATAAATGATATATATTATATGATGCCTCACAACACCCTGATCTTTCTGTGTATGTTTATTATTGCTGTGGTTGTAATCTACATCAACGGATCTGCAGTCGTACTGAATGTTCCAACAGAAAGTAAACAAAGATGCCCCCCCTTGTTGCTATGGAAAAAAGGTGACTTCCCTGATTTGTGGACGTTGATTAGTTCAGTTTTTAGATTTTTAGACAATATACATGCTGCAGGCCTGATGTGCTAATCTAATGTGACTTGGACTTGTACTTTTTGATATTATTAAAAAAGATACAGTAATTGCATAATTTAATGTGCAAATGTAAAAATATTTTTTAATAAAACAACAAAATATGTAATTTGGCTAAAGTTAACTAAATCAATGGCATAAAGCCTCGAGATTACTGGTGAATGTAGTCTGGTAATGTCCAGGTTTTTAAGTGTGAAAAGGATTTCGGTCTGCTGTGTTTACAGCAGAACAGTCTATGACTCTGAGAAGCCAGCAACATCCCAGACTGTAAAACTATGTATGTTAGTGATGCCCAGGCTGATACAGCTGCACAGATGTCTGTAAAGCCTGGGCCTCATAACGATGCCCGTAATGCTGCAACTCTCGGAGTGCGATTGGCTCGGACCAAATCCATCGCCCTGTGTATTCAGTAGAAACTGCATCCATAAGACAGTGAGACAGTTCTTGTCTTAAGCTTTACGCTGACTGTGTGAACCACAGTGGTTGTGAAACAGTGGTTAAGTCCTGGTTATGCAGTGTAACAATGCAGAACAGACCATGACCCCTTAAACAGCCCATGGACTGCCGGTGGGCTGAAAGCGTTATTACAAACTTCTATTACCAGAGAATAGCCCCACCAGTTTCTACAGAAGACCCTGTAGTTACTGAGGAATACACCTTAGTGTGTGATAAGCCTTTCTGTGTTAAGAGGTTAACTCAACAAAAACTGTAAAACTTATCTAATTATTCAAGTTCTCATGTATACAGCATACTCTGATTAAGGCCTAGACATCTGACTAAGAATTTTGCTGGATTTTAGCTCAGTAACCGTGTTTCTAAGCACATGTATACACATGTTCTTTTGATTTGCTTAGTCAGCACATGCATGCAGACGTAATCGGAAATAGGGCTTCTAATAGTATAGTGCATACTATTAGAAACCATTTAAAAATGAAGTTCCATTTTTGCAGGTAAATTGGGTCCATAAACAGATGTTCTAAATGTAGAGACCAGCCACTGGTTAAAATTTGAATGGGAGTTACATTCATAACACTCAACATGGCGTCTGTTAAGTGTCCCATACTTTAGCAAAAAGTGCTAATCAGCGTGCTGGTTGCGATGCGAGCATAGGAGGTTCGACATGCTAGTGGGGAAAGTCCCTTGTGATGTGGAGCAAGTGCAGTAGTCAGAACAAGATGTAAAATCATGGGTCTTGTGCATTTAACACTACAAACTATTGATGTGATCATCAGATTTTATTAGATATTTAAAATATGTTGTATTATAACCTTTAGGCTCAAGTGTTTTGGTCTTTCCAAAGAGATGGAAGCCTGGTCTTTCTGTGACTGGAAATACTAAATATAGATGCAGCCTTGGTTTAATACTGCTTAAGACAAATCTAACCAAAGCACAGACATTTGAAGCTGGTAAGACATTCAGGTAACTGATATTAATATTGCATTTTTACAGCCAATCACTGAGGAAATATCTTAATCCAAAGTCTTTCACAGAATATGAATGTTGGAGCAGTTTAGCCTATTATGTATCTTTTAACCAAGCTGTTCACCTTAGATCTAGCTGTTACAACAGTAAGCTGTCAGCTCCTTAGTTTAAACAAAACCGAGTTCTTGCTTCATTTGTCAGTACACTCAATGGTCCGTGCAAGCAACATAACAGACCATTAGCAGCGCAATAGCTTTAGTGACTTGCTGCATTAATACAGAATTCAATTTTGTTCGGCGATCATAGGCGTGCTCACATTGCGGATTTTACAACAGGCTTGAGCGTGGCTCAGCCAAACAAACAAAACAAACCTTGAGAACTGATGGACAGTGCTGGACAAGCAACAGTCTCCTGAAATGTAAAAAGATTGATCTACATAGTACTTTTTGTTGCTCATCAAACATCAAGCTCATCAAAGAAGGCTTTTTGCAATTCACCATATTTTTAGTGCCCATAAATGGAAAAGACTTAAAGACTGAGTGCCAAAAAGCTGGCGCAATATGGTCCTGTGCCCTCTGGCACTGACTGGAACGCAAAGCCTCCCCAGGCAAAAGTGAGAGATCACAGTGTCTCATTTGAGAGGTTTGCCCTTGTGGTCTAGAAGTCTAAACAAAGACTCAAGAGGTACATGGCCTTTCTGGGAAATTAAAATCTAAAAAATATAGAGGGCAGAAAAGGCTCTTAAACACCAGCTGCCATGGATTTGTACAGTAATCCTGACACGTATTCAGTTATTACAACTCAATTAGAATATCTCCTATTTTGTCCATTTTTAGTCTTCTCCTTAGTCTATGCTTTGAACCCTGTGGCTGCTCTGTACAATGTGTACATAATTCTTAAAGATTAGACCAATGGGAATTCTTAGACATTACTTGGAGTAAACCATTCCATTGATTTCCATTCAGAGTTAAGGACGTTTTTGCCTTCTCCTGTAAAATCTTGGACATACAAGTTTTTCACTGGACTGCGACGATATGCAGACAAGGGGTCTATGCGTTTTATACAGAGGCGAGTAAAAAGACACGGGACTTCCTATGAAGAACAGAGTTAATTAATTAAGTTATGAGTTAAGCATTTTTTTCTGTTATCTCAAGATAATAAAAGAATTTTGTGTTATTTTTTCCATGACCGCAACTTATTTTTCTTGAGCAAACAACATTGGTATCTCAATAAATTTACTTGTTTTCTTACAAAAACAAGACAAATAAGCTGGGATCACAGAAGAATATGAGTACAGAAAAATATTACTTGTGGCCTTTTAAGGGCTTCCATATAAAGCAGAGACCTCTCTCCTTCATCATTACACTCAGACTTGATGGAGAAGCTCTAGCACAGCTGAAAACTCACAAAGATCTCTCCAGTCCCTGAGCTCTCCGGTATGACCCATTGACCTGACTGCCAGTGTGTGTCTACAGACTGCATAGCTGTATGCTGCATTTTATGTACCTTTATGTTACCAATGGGTGTGACTGAAATAGCTGAACCTGCTAATTAAGAGGCCCCCCATGCTTTAGGCCATGTAGTGTATCAGATTTAAGTGCTTTAGAGCAGGGTGGGAAATACCTAAGAAGTAGTACTGTGTTACTACAGTTGCAATCTAAATGATTCCCCCATTGCAAAGTAGGTTTATTAGCAACATTTACAATTTACTAATAGAACAAGTGCTTTCTCCAAATTTAACACAGTGGCTCAGTGGTCTAAGGTGTTACCACTATGACCAGGGGTCATGAGTTCAAATCCTAAACCATGGCACTTTGCCATCAGTGGCCGGAGTACGAGTAGAACGGGGTAGACGGGTGGGCAGATGGCGCTTTCTCCCCTTATTGCTCCTAAGTGATGTTGGCTGGCACAGGTGTCTCTTAGCTGGTGTGGTGGATGGAGCTGGGCACCCTTTTGCTGTTCAAGTTTTGTTCCATCACTCCACATAACAGAAACCCAAAACTTCAGCGACTTGGTTTTGACTTTCCCGGTGCTGTAGAGGTGAATGGGCATGGAGACCTTCAGCGCTTAGTATGTGTAAAACCTCAGGGCCTGCTGCCACCAAATCTTAATGCAGGTCATTTGCAGTCACTCAAGGGTTTTTGACCACCTGCCTCCACAGGAATCTGATGGCAGCCGGTGATAGCTTCCTCTTTCTGCCACATCCAGGTAGTGTAGCCAGTGTTCCTTGTGAACTTTGCTTCCAGCTGTATGTCTGGGATCATTCAGTGCCTCTTTGTATCCTTGTCCTTGTTTATGCAAGGTAGTGATCTCTTCTCTGAACTTTTTGGTCAACTCTCTTGACTTGCAGTCAAACTTTGCAGTCAACAAACCCCTAACCGGTCCAGGTATTTGATGTGTTGTATCTCAAGAAACACCTGATGCGACTAACAAAGCCCCTGATTTGCAGATGTGTTCTTATGAGGGATTCTGTTCAGGGGGTTGAATAATCCCCTGCAGAGACTGCAGTAGTCATTAAAAGTGTCATTTTGTGTTGAATTTGGAGAAAGCTCTTGTTGTATTGGTTGTGTTGAGCTATTTAAATTGCTCTTGTTTTATTGGGTTATTGCAAACAGCTGAAAGTTTCTACATGCAGCTTTTTGCACAATTGGCTTTTTCTTGCAGATCAGTCCATCATGCATTTTAATATCTTTACTGTTCTTAAAATATCCAAGTTACAGCAGTGTAACATGAAACCTTCTACAACTAAGGTAATCTGTCTTTATGCTAGCAACACTGCCGCCTGGCCTGCACTGCTGAGGAAGAGGAGGAAGAACAGCGAGAAAGAAACTCCCTACCCCTGCTAACCATAGAGTGGCTGAGCTGCTTGCCCTGAAGTATGATCTAAAGAACAATGGATGACTGTCTTGCCCCGACTTCATCTGTCATTTTGCCTGCACCCTACAGCCAGATGTTAAACGGACCAGCAGCCTCCTCCTGCAAAACACAATTAAAAGTGAACATTATTTGAAACAAACAGTTGTTCAATTTCAGCAAGCCTTACTCAACCTACTTTTAACTGTGCATCACAAAAAAGAAACATCTGTGCTGCTTTTTTTTTTTTAAAGTTAGCCAAGGGCCCACCGTTCAACTTAAAAAGAGCATGCTGTTATGTAGTTTAATCCCATAAAAGTCAATTTACACCCGGTTTAGATAGGAAGGTGACTGTAATACCAATTCAGCTGGAGGCATAGGGGAATCCTGAATAGAGCACATTTTGGATACGTTACAATTGAAAGCAGCATCAGTACGTCCGCAGAGGACTGGAATAAAATGGCTTCATTCTCTGAACCGCTGATGACTGAAAGAAGCACTGTGCTCAAGTTAAATCAGGGAGTAGGAAGGAGAGGCGGGCGCCAGATTGGGTAAAAACTCAGCAGGGACCTCCCACCCTGAGGCTCTGTTCTGACACTCTGCTGATGACAGAATTGGGAGATCTCGTCTTTTTGGCATAAGAAGGAGAGCCATCACTGAACAAAGAGCGGGGCTGGTTTAGCATGACTCCCCACAGAGTAACTCCATTGCGCCCTGAGCCATGTTAAAAGTGGGTGGGTGAGGCTAAACCTGGCAACCCGCGTGAAATCTGCCACCTTCCAAAATCTATCCAAGACACAATCTGTACCATTTCCTAATCAGCAATGTTCCAAAAAGCCAAATCCACGCGAATCCACACACGAGAGCCTAGCATTTCATTGACTCACTACTATTAATATAACATGTCACTACTAATAAAATGCAGTCTTGTGCCAGAAAATTCTTAGTCTTTTGTTCTGGATAAGGCAGTGTGAACTTTCTGCTTGTCATCTTTCTCCATGCTCTGAGGCGTTGTCATGGTGATAATATCTTACATGATAATGGGCGAGCGAGATGGACGTGATTGTGCCTTGCTGTAGGACATTTCTCTTCAGAATAGCTGATAATGCTTCCCAGAGGTTATTAGAAGTAGGCATGCTTTTGCATGTGCGTGGATCAGGGTGGACTTTTGAACCTGGATGGCCGAGTTCACTGCTAATAACTTTGTTAAGTACGTTATTTCAGACAAGTGCTAATATTAAGTTTGGCTGGGATAAGAAAGTCGTGACACCTTAATAGGGAGCTTTCTTTATTGGTACAAATCTTTCAGCACCTAGGTCTTCTGAAAGGTGCCTTCAAAGAACACTGTAGTCTATATTGTCAACCATGCATTCAGTACCCCAAGGTACACCCCATCAAATACTTGGTGGTTGACTCAGAGCTGGAATGACGCTCATGTCCAGCCCTTTTCAACTCCTTCCAAAGCACCATGTCTGCCACAATAGCCATATGTCATCCATATATACCATACAATGCAACACAGCAGAACTCAGTGTGTGTTGTAATGACTGCTCACTGCTTTTCTGTCTTTCGTATCAGAGTCGGCCTCCAGTACAATTGCTGCACAGCATCTGCCCCTGTTTCTGGCATCTTGTAGGGAGCCAGGCAGCGTGCTCTGGGATGTTTAACACCACTCGCATGCAGCAAACTGGGCCTTTGTTCAAATCTAAAGCTATGAAATGCCAGCCGCAGAGATGCACGCTGTTTGTTTTTTGTGTGCGTGTGTGTGTGAGAGGTGGGGGCTGACAGCAGGTGACAGCAAAGAGTACAGATATAAAGAAAGCCAGAAACAGGTGCTTTTTACAAAGAGTGCTGAGTACAGGAGAGTGAAAAGGTATGAAATGAAGCTGTAAAAAAAATGGAATAAATGAACAGAAAATGGCAAAACAGACAAAAACCCCCCAAAAAACTCAAAAAGGAAGCAGGGAGGCGAGGGAAAGGAGCAGAAAGGACAGAGGTACGACGCAGAAGAGGGGAGCGAGGAGAGAGTAGTCTTTAATAGCACAGTAAAAGCCAGCCCAGAATAAATTACACTCCATCCCGCAGGATTACTCATGTAATTATTTGAACGAAGGATTTCATTAGGATGTGCAGAAGTGTGGAAGAGTGAGGCGACCGAATGAAAGAGAGAATATGATTTTTACCCATGTAAATTAGGTTTTAGCCACGTTCGGATAATTGATATGAAATTCAGATCCCTTTGATTACAACAAAAGCGGAGCAATGATAAAGTTTCAATCCACTCATCTCGCACCGGGCAAGAATATGAGAAACGCATGAAAGGAGGGAGGGAAGGAAAGGCAAGACACGTAAGCCGTTGGCACGGATAAGATTTTATTTAATTTGCGTAAATGATCTTTCAGAGAACAAAAGGATTTGGATTCTAAGAAAGGCGTGTTCCTTGGAAGGTTAACCCTTGTTACAATGTTTCCTCGGTACCAGAAAAAAATTCTTATGTTTTAAGAGCTTTTAAAAAATGTAATGTAAAAAAATTAAAGAAAAAGAAACAAAAACGTTATACAGGTAATCTAGAGCACGAATGTTTACAACACAAAAGATTGTCTCACGAATCTCAGAATCCTTATTTTATCATTCTGAACAGCATGCTGCGTGGAAAACATCCAGAAACACAGCAGACAGGAACAAAACAAAACAAAAAGCAAAACAAATATGAATGAATATATGAATTATATAAAAGGAGAAACCTTTAATGAAATGTAAACAAAATGCATACAAAAAACCCTCCCATCAAATACGCCAGGGTGAGCTCAGACTCCAAAACATCACATCAAATGACCAAATGCTCCTCTTTTCTCTGCTAGACTTTCCCAGTCGTATTTGAAATAGTGCAGCAGTTTTCTGCATCTCAACAGTCGGTGTGGTGTCACTGATTACCTGACAGTTTGAATGCGTTCCTCTACTTAGAATAGATAAGGACTCACTAATAATAGAAGGAACTGGGCAGTTGCAAACTACTGGACATATCATCGCTGTCATGCAAAATCTTGCATCTCCAAAAGGGCAACTTTACAGCAGAAGGAAAAAGGGCTTCTTAACTTTCAATGGAAGTTGTGAGCATAGAAAGATTTTGGAGCATTTCTATTGGTCCATACATCGGGAAATCTGACACAACGTAAAGAACAACGGTCAGATTCACATTAAGTCAAAACTGCCAGAAAATGGAGATACAAGGTTTTTGCATGACAGTGAAGACATATTCACACCTGCAACCACTGCACTCCAACAACAGACTAATTCCCATAACAATCTTAGCATGAGAGAATAACTGTTGAAGGTAAACCCAGGAACAGCACAGTAAGAAAGCTTGCTTTATCTTTCTCACATAAGATTTACTGGTATCGATGTATAATCAGGTCTGTATCCTTAGCTCTAATTACGCAAGGAATTATCATACAGATGTAAAGCTTACGTTTACAACCCCCTTTGAAGGATTCGTGAAAGTTTTGCATGACACAATTAAGCAATTGCCCAGTGGCTTCTATTTTAAGTCGTGAGTAAATAGGTTAGATAATTAACACTCACCACCAGATTCTCATGATGTTACCATGCTTTACCCTTATTTTGTTCATGGGATGGTGATCTTACAAAATGGTACATCTCCAAGGTGGGTCTACGCAATAAATAAAAAGTCAATATGGATTCAATGAACCTTTAATATAATGTTCTCAAACTTGTTTAGTCACATAGGCAAGCAATTGACAAATTATGCATGTGCACATATTCTAACCAAAATACTTGGAATTTGGAGCATCAAGGAAAACACTTCTTTAATTTTGACAGTGGATTGAAGTTAATTCTACTTTTAATTGAAACCACATTTCCTGTTGTTTGTTTACTAAATATTAATTGATTCATTTTGATTTTTTCTTCATTTATTTGTTGCTGTATTTTATCAACGGCTACATCTGCATTTTTTCTTAGGGCACAAGGGTCTGATTCTGAGAATTTGGGTTTCTTGGACATAGCATGTCCATTTTGGCACCCAAACAGGTGCTGAGTGCTGATCATTAATATGCATGAGCTAATTAACATGTGGATTCTGATGGGCTGTATAGCACAGTGATTAGGAAAGACCAGTGCGCTGATCATCGCCATTATGATTTTACAAACAGAACTTAAAAAATGACATTTTGCGCATCATAGCACAGTTACTGCTACTGTTTTCACAGTTACTCCTACTTTGTTAAAAGTAGGCTGAAAAATGCTGCCATATTCCCTTAAAGAGGAGCTTTTTGACCTCTGATGTGTGCAAATGCATACACTTGCCACTCATTCATACGTTCATCCATTTCAAAGGAGTAAATGAAAGATCCCAGTACTTATATTGTTAGTATAACTATGACCATTAGGCCTAGTGCTGACATTCCGAATACTTGTAAAATCCATGAGTGTAAATGATAGCCAAGAGCAATGTTAATAAATTAGAGTTGGGAATATGTAGATCAAAGTGCAATGTATTCTTGTTAGGCAAAAGTGCACTTTGAGCACGGGCATGTCTTTGATTTTCGGGTGAGAACTGAAGTGCTTAAAAAAATTAAATACTTGACATCTAACAAGCTCTCTGAAAAATCTGAGAAGATTAAAATGCTTCAATAAAGGACTGCTTTCTACAAAATCACTTACATCAAACATGTTTACAATAAAATGCATAAAGGAAGCATAAAAATGAAGACCATATAGGTTTTTTTTCACATTAACGTTACACATTACACTTTCAGTGTCTGACCTCTGTCCCAAACATGGCACTGGGTAATAGAGAGAGTATGGGCTTTTCTGCTGATATCTCTGGGGAAACAGAGGAAGAGGTGACGCACACCCTGAACAAACCTTCTTCGCAGCATGGCACTGGATAAGGTAAGAGATGGGAGCAACAAGAACAAAAATGAATGATGTGAACAAAGTGTTGCAAAAATCAAGGCTGGCAATGCACACTTCATCCGATGCACTTCTGACCTTCAAGACGTTCTGAAATTTCAGCAAAAAGTGTTTTTTTTCCCTCAGAGGTCCTTTGAGGCTTCAAGGTTTCAGAGTTTCTCAGGGTTAAATCATGGCAAGAGTCCCAAGCCACCACCTCCCAGAATCCCATGGTTGTCCAGTGAGAGACCACCATTAATAAGGGATTGTCACCACGTTTCAAGTGCAATGAAAAAGTGAGAACCAGTTAAAAACATGGTAGAACGTCTTTAAATGAGGCAGTAGCATAGTCAATATTTGAAGACAGAACATGGCACAAAATGGATGAAAATCTCCACGAGAATGTCCAGAGCACAGTCTTGCTCATATTTACACACAAAAGAGCACCCAAATACACGTCAGAGAGGGGACCCTGAATGCAGACGGCGAACGCGGGGAGTGGCCGAGTTCAATCATGAGCTCCTGGGGTTGGGCAGGTCAAAGACAATGGGGGAGTTCATAGGCTGAAAGTTGACTGTGCACGTAGAGGCATTAATAAAAGTAGTGGTTCCGTCCGTCATCATGCCATAACCTAATAAGCATAGCCACACACAAACAAACAAAAAGAGAGATTTCAATTCTTAATACAAAATCAGAAAGTTTGAAAAAAGGCATGAGTAGGACAGAAAATATTGCTATTACATTATGCAAAAGGCAAATGGCAAAACTAATAAATTAAGTCATTCTGTTCTGCAAGTAACCTAACCAGTCTCAGACATTTCCAATGTATGTGTTATGATAAGCTAATTATCATGATAATAAACCCTAATTAATATGACTGATTCTAAAATCACACATGTATATCTTAGTCCAGTCACTGCCAACCATTCTATTATGTGTCATGTTACAACTGCTATGTGTACCATTACACTTGCAATGCAATTTGGTCCATTTCATGCAGGGCTAAAAAAGACAGTGGCAGAGTCCCTATAACTGTGCATATCTTGATACAGAAGCGTCAAGGATTTACAGGTGTTGTTTCGAAAGACAAATCAACACAGCCAGCTTTGAAAAGCACACTGCAATCACCACAACCACATAATGTATGAACTGTGCACTTATTATTTGCATGATTATGTGTGACTCATCTTTCACATGGTAAGAGAGAGATGAATGCAGCTCAGGGGAAAACATATGAGGCAAAACGAAAAAATATCTGCAATGAAAAAAAGTCGAGTAGATTTCTGATGTGATGAAAATTCGGGAAAGATGATAGGTCTAAATGATGAGAGTGAAATAAATTAAATCCAGGGTTCACACGTTTCAACTAATGCAGAATCATAAACTCAACTCTCCCTTTAGGCATGATTATCATATCGTTTTATGCTTCTTTGTAATAATATGAAATGGAAGCAAATCCATTTTCAATGACACCCCCCCAGAACCCCCTAACAAAATAACAAACACCAAATTAACAAATAAAATCTTGGGCATTTTGTACTAGTTGTTTTGAATTTAAGTGCTAATTTTATTCGGTGTGAATCTGAACGTGATCTAGTTCCTATTCAGAGCACCACAGGGAGACAGCCTGCCCTGCTAATCCCAAAATAGGGTGAAGCTTCATGGTACCATGAGTGTGTTGGAGCTCTGAGTGTGTAAGCCTAGCAGAGACACTTTATGTGATGACTTATTCATCACAGGTCTATACAGCGTGCATGTTTTGATATTCAGCACTGGCTCCGTTGTGTTTTTTGTTATATAGTAGCTTGCATTTCAGAAATGGGCGTATGAATGTTACCTTCATGTATGTGTCCAAAAACATGTAGTTTGGGTTGGACTCTTCTCTGGACTGTATTTAGTAGCTCCATGCAGCCGACGCGCTGCATCTTCCTTGGCACCCAGTCTAGAAATCCTGCATGAAAGCACGTTATAACAATGTTACAAACTCCTTAGCGTCTAGTAGGTATCCTCAATTCTGAATTATCTTCTCAATATACATTCATTGCACACATAGATTTACTGCATATAGAATAGATCAGTAGAGGTGCAGAGATTCTGATTTAGAGCTGGCTGGCAAACGTACAGATGCACACATGGGAAAGAAGCACACACACATCTCATGAGAATTAAGCCTTTGTCACACACTCTGAAAGCCCACGAGCTGGGTGTCTTAAACTGCAGCTGTCTTTATGGAGAAACTTCCCCCTGCCATATACATAATGTGTGTGTGTGTGTGTGTGTGTGTGTTTGTGTATGTGTGTGTGTGTGTTTTATTGTGTGCAGAGGGATTTGCCGCACTGCGAACAGCGTCTCGGTGTTGCATGCTTTAGCAGCCTGCTGTAGCCACTCCATCTGCCAAACCCTCAGAGCAAATGTGTGTGCGTGAGTGTGTGTTTCAATGAAAACAAAATTACAGGAAAAAGCCTTGAGTTAGAGGCTACCTGTGTCTGTGTGAGTGCATGTGTGCCTGTTTTGTGACTTACCCAGAGGAGGGCAGTGTGTGAGCAGAATGTCAGTTGAGTCTGGGATCTGGTTCCACTTGTCCAACAGAGCCTGCCCTCGCGGCAGATTAAAACCCCAGCCATAGTACCACGGCTGCCTGCACACATGCACACAGAAAAACACAGAGAGAGCAAGGAGGCACATTTAATGTCTATTGACGCAAAACAAGTTCTGGAAAACATGAACATCAACATCTTCCCCCAACCCCCCTGTGGTGCTCTGATCTTCCTCATACTAATCTTAATCCATGCCCAGATTACCCCAGTGCTGATGAAGGTAATCTGACACTTCTCAGTGTGTGTGTGTGCGTATGTGTGTAAATTTGTAGGCACATGAACTAAACTAATAAGGAAACAATTAGTACTCTAATTCAGATTTTTGGATGTTTACTCATTTCCACTGTAAGAAATTGTATGTAAAAACTATAAATAATACATACAGCTAAAAACAGCGCTTTTGACAATTTTAAACATTCAGTGACGACAAGAAAAGGCCAGCTCAGAAATGAATTTTTAAATAAATGATCACACACTGGCTTCCTCTCTCACAGGCTAAGGGGCCATTTTCGGGCATTATTATGAGCCGGCAGCAGTAAGGGCGTTCTCAGAAAGTAAATAAAAGAATTTAGTCTCAGCAGTATGGAGCTATTTTACAATGGAACATGAAAACAGACCATAATATCTGACTTAACTTCATAAAACTATTGTTGAAACCAGCAGGAAAAATGCAAAACAGCACCAAACTATGCGTTCAGAACTGGGAGAACACTTGACTGCAGTGTTTTGACTGCAGGAACTGGAAGCTGAATGGTCAAGGAGGTGAGTTAGACTGGATTATAAGATATTAAGCACACTATAAAACAGTAATTTTAAGTAAAGTCTCTACTAAACTAAATAAATCAGTCCAGAATCTCTCATTATAGAAACTAGAAATATTATTAGCATTAATTAATAATCAACAGAACTTTGTATCAAAACTGTGTGGCTGTATTATTTATACAGACATAAAGATCGAATGAGATCAGTATCGGCTAATACTTAGCATCGAGTGACCCAAATCAAATTGGGGGGCATAATAACTTGATTAAAAGACCCCTACTAAATATCCTCCACAGAGGGTCACTAATAGCACTCAGATGTTTTTGTGTGCATCAGCAGAAGCAAGAAACCCACAGTAGCGGTGCCTCTTGAATGCACATTTCAATCTATTTCTCATTTATTTTGATAAATTTTTCTTGTTTAAAAAATGTTATTCATTTTTCTTGTTGTATCATCATTTAAAAAACAACAAAATACTAAATACAACTAAAGACAAATGGAGTTGCAAGGTTTTCATAAAAATGACAAACAGGAGACGTAATAAAGAAAGGAAACGAAGAACAGTAAGGGCAGTTTTAGGGAGTTAAAAGGAAGATGGAGGAAGACGGAGGAAGAAGGAGGCGATTTGAGAAGAGGAGGGGTTTCAGATGGAGGAGGGTTTGATAGCTCTGCCTGTGTCCCATCACTTTGATTGCAGATGCACCAAGCTTGAGTGACGGTGTAGAAATTAACATGTCACTAACAATCTGTCCCCAGATCCATCTTCTTCCACTGTGTCGGATTTGCACATTTGTGTGTGTGTGTGCGTGTATGTGTGTGCGTGTGTTTGACTCAAAGTGGCAGTTTGCTCATGAAAGTTGTTCAGATTTTGTAATTTAGAGCGAGCAGTCACTTGAAACGTTTACTTTTATAGGATAGTGTTTGATGCATCAATGTCCAAAGCCGACACAAATGCATGCTTCCACATACACACCCCAGTCTTCGACTCACTCTCTCCCTTACATCCCCAAACACACACACACACGGACACAGACACACAAAGTTGTGGAAATTTTGAGTGTAAATGCAGAGAAGCCCGAAGGTTCATCCTCCCAGGAAGGTCAGGAGAAGAGAGACACCTCATGGGAAATAGAGTCCTATTTTCATCTGTTTTCATTTGATTAATATTCAAATCATCTCCAACATCAGAGCCTTCACGTTTATGATGAAACATCTGAAGTGCCGTGAACGCTATTTGAATAATTTATCTTAAATCTTAAAACTTTAAAATGGTTGTTGCATATTAATGATCATATTTAAATATTCATGCCCATCTTTACATGAATGTACATGAATGTCTCTATTATACTGAATGGGGTAAAGATTCTGTATTGATGTGCCTGACTCCACTTTAATAACTGAAGTATTACTGTGAGAAAGAAAGCAAGACACAAGCTCAACTTGTTACCCATACTAAATGACTGTTCCCTCAGCAGATGAGTAGAGATGGTAAACTCTTGAATAAAAGAAAAACAAACTATTGGTTAAGATGGTCAGAAGCAACCCAAGAACCACCCAGGCACCGGCCTGCAATGAACTGAAAACTACTGGAACACCAATGTTACTGTCTACAAAAGAGGCGAGAGAAATAAGAGGCAACTTACAAGGGAAAAAGGTTTTAAGCATGGTGGTGGTAGCATCATGTACTGTGCTGTAATAAAACAGCACAGTACATGATGCTACCACCACCATGCTTAAAACCTCTTATTATGAACCTTTTGGAATGGCCTCCCGAAGTCCTTATTAACAAATGTGGACTGTGCTTTAAAATCAAGTCTGTGCCAGAAAACCAACAAATGTAACTGATCTCTATCAACTCTGTTAAGAAGACTCAAATATCCCATCAGAATTCTGCCAGATGCTTGTTATTTGCTGCCAAAAGTCTCACTGGCTAGAGGACATTTAACCCCTTAAAAAGTCTATGGACCACTGACTTTTATTACCAAAGAATAGCCCCACTAGTTTGTACAGAAGTCCCTGTAGTTACCTTAGTGTGTTGTAAGCTTTTCTTCATTAAGTGGTTAACCTAGTATTAAGTGTAAGAGGACACTTTAAAAGTAAGAGGAGTTTAAGCGTAATAGGACATTTAACGTAGTAGTGCACTGTGTGCATATTTCTGGTGTATAATTTTGATCCTGTGTTGATTTCAGAATCCCCCCAAAACATAATTTGTTGTTTTTTATAGATTGTGTATGGTGTACACTCATTCTGCCACCTCTGACCACTGTAACTGTAACTAACAGAATAAGAGAGCTTGTTGAATTAATGTGATTTGTCCCTGGTCAAATTGAAAATAACATGTAATTCACTTAAACAAAGCACAGAGCTGTCAGCATGCATAGTATACCAAAGCTTCTTTGTTTTTCATTATTTCTGCTTTTTATTTGTTGAGAGGGGTAAAAAGAGCTCCGAACAGCTGTTTGCTTTCGCACGCAGACTCCCCTGGTGATACCATGAGCGAAGAAATCTAAAAACAAAAAAAATCAAGCATTATCGGAGGAGTTCATTTTATGTGAATTGCCTGCCCTGTTCTCTCCGGTGACCGCTACTGTGCTTTAAGCTGCCTTTAATCCAGCCTGAGGTTGACATACAATTATAAATAAAAGGCAAATAGGGGTAAGGACTTGGTCAGATGTGTGTGTGTGTGTGCGCGTGTGCATGTGTTAGACAGTGTTCTCACGGCCTAATGATATCAATGCAGCCCCCATGAATCTTTAAAGGCTTAGCTAGAAGAAAAAGGCTGTGGGGTGCCTAGGCTTCAATATTTCATCACGTTGGTTAACTTTAGAGTTGTTCGAGGAAGAGAAGGGGGGAGAAAAAACACACGTTATGAGAAAAATCACGATTTTAAAAAGAGATCATTAATGTTTTAAAGGAATTTTAAATCTAAATCAACTCAGAATGCCAGTGAGGTGGTAAACTTTGAGCTAAAAAAATTGAGTGAGGATGAAAGAAGAGAGTGAGAGTGAGGAGCATGATAGAAAAAAAAGAAAAAGCATGTGCAAGAGAGGCAAAGAGAAAAAAATCAGACACTGTTTACAACAGAATAAGGCAATCCAAAGTGTAGAAAGTAGGGGTTGTAATGGTTCACTTCTTTTATGGTCCAATTTTTGAACAAATGTCTAAAAAGGAACACTCCAAAGACAACAACCTAGAAAGAAACATGTAATGATTTACTTTAATGGGTGGGTTCATAGTTCATAGTTTAATAGAACTATAAGTTCAAGTAAGCTCTGTGAAGTCAGATGCCTGTCCTGACTACTGCAGACTGCAGGGTTCACCTGCTTCAACTTAGCTAATTAGCAAGGCTTTTGTGACTTGAACATAGATAGACAGCGGTAATCTGTTGTGGCCTGGACAAATACCTAATACCTATTAGGGCTGCACGATATTGGGAAAAAACTATAAATATATAAATATAAATATATATATTGCAATATATATTTATTATGCAATATATATTTTCACCAGAAGCACTTCATGTATGCAAAATTACATTTCATGCCTGGCAGACATGTAATGAAAAATGAGAGCAGTTAGGATTTTCCTTTTGTATTAAGCAGCAAAAAGTAGCAAGTAGCACGAGGTGTTTGGTAGAATTTGACATTGCACTTTCTGCGATGTGACTATTGCGCATATATGAAACGATATATTGTGCAGCCCTAATACCCATAGTTTGGTCTAGGGTCTTAGAAAATACTATTCTTCTTATTTTTATTATACATTGACTTTATACATATATACTGCTATACTATCCTAAAACATTTGAATTCACTTAAGTCTATAACAATTTATTAATGGAATTATATGATAAATGTCTATTATATGTAAAAATGTTTTTCAGTATGGTTTAAACCCTGTATCTGCACTGTACACTGTGTAAATAATTCTGGATGAAATAGAAATGCTCTATAATAGCTTGGAAAAAAAAATCTAATTTTACATAAACTTCCATTCAAAGTTAAAAACATTTTTGTCTTCTCCTGAAAAAATCTCCATTCTGAAAATACATGTTTTTCATGTACATATACAGATATACAGTAAACATCAAATTGACAGACACACCACACATGTCTTGTCCACTCATATAAACAAAATTGTCTGTTGTGCCTGCCTGCAAATGTCTGTAACACACAACCCTTAGGCACATACTCTGCTTAGTACTAAAGTATCCTCAGTATATCACTAAAAGCCTAAAGTCTATAAGACTGAGCATCTATTAAGCGTCTAAACATTAAAATAGAGAAAACTCAGGTGTTCTGATGTGTGTTCTGCTGCTCAGCTTAACTTAAATCCCAAAAGTGTGCTACTGCTGTGTCTAATCCACTCGCACCAGCGCGACACACACTAATCACACACACTACGCCACCATCATGTCAGTGTCACTGCAGTGCTGAGAATGACCCACCATCCAAATAATACCTGGCTGCACATATACACCATAAACAGGGGTCCTCCAGAACTCAGTGGGCCCCATTGTCAGGGAGAGGTAATGGCAGCATGGGAAACTCCTCTTTAATACAGCATGTGTCAGTCAGCTGTCTGATTGTCAGAAACTGTGCAGTATCGTAGTTGTTTATTTAGTTAATTAAATATTTTCTACATCTCGCCCGGCATGCTGGCACTATTTCTGGGAAACAGCATTCCAGCAAACAAGCATGAGATTCAGGAAAACATGCAATGTTGAATAGCAAGGGATGTTCTGTAGGAGAAAGGCATTCCAAACTGAACAGCCATAAAAATGCAGTTTAAAAACCAATGTTCTCTAACTGAATCATTCCTAAGAGCCTTTGTGAAAACCTTTGTGATTTTAACATGAAAAGAGTCTTAAATAATTGTATTAAATAATGGTAATTGCTGTGGAATTATTTGAGTTCAACAACTATGCAAATTCAAGTCATGCCCAAAAACCACCTATTGAATTTCCATATCTATTACAATTAGATAACCCTCATTTGTGCTCTACTGAATCTATAATGGTGAAAAGTACTTAGACCCTGGTGATCAGCATTTGTGATATTTTTTAAAGATGCAAGCTAAACTCTCCCACTCTCAACTGGCCCATACAAATACATATACACTTGCCATCTAAATTATTCACCCCCACCGCAAATTAGGTTTATTAGCAATAATAAACCTAACTCAATTTTGTGTTGAACAAATTTAACACAAAATAACACTTTTAATGTCCACTGCACTTCAGAATTATTCAAACCCCTAAACAAAATCCTTAATATGAGCACACACTTGCCAACCAGATAGAAAATCAAGGATTTCGATAGTTGCATCCGGTGTGCCTGATACAAAGTAGCTGGACCGGTTAGGGGTTTGTTTACTGTCACATTTGGCTGCATGTTTAAAGTATGACGATTATAAGAGAAGGTTACAGAGAAAATTATACAAAACAAATACCATGATATTTACAATTGGAAGCAAAGTTCACAACTTCAGAGTTAAAGGAACACTAAAGGCTAAGGTTAAAGGCTACACTACCTGGATGTGGCAGAAAGTGGAAGCTATTAACGGCTGCCACCGGATTCTTGAACAGACAGGTGGTCAAAACCCATCGAGTGACTGTAAAAGACCTTCAGCAAGATTTGATGGCAGCAGCCACTGAGGTTTCAGTTTGCAAGGTAAGGCGAATACTAAGCATTGAGGGTTACATGCCTGTAAACCTCTACTGACCCAAAAGTACCAGAAAGGTCGGCTCCAATCTGCTCAAATGAACATAAATAAGCCACAGACGTTTTAGGATTCTGTTCTGTGTAGTGATAAAACAAAACTGGAACTTTTCGGGCCTAAGGATCAGCGGTATGTCTGGAGAAGGAAGAATGAAGCATATGCTATAAAGAACACCCTGCCTGTGAATCATGGCAGTGGCTTGGTGATGCTCTGGATCTGCTTTGCTTCCTCTGGCACTGGAAACCTGCAATGTGTGGAGGGTAAAATGGCTTAAATCAAGTATCAGGAAATCCTAAGAGAAACTGTCTTGCCTTCTGTGAGGATGCTGAAGCTTGGGTGTCATTGGATCTACTAACGGAACAATTATTCCATGCATACCTCAAAGTCCACCAAACCAAACCACAGTCCTGGTAGATTCTGGAGTAGTCAACACAGTCGTTTGACTTGACCCCCATATAAAATCGGTGGTGGGATTAGAAGAACGCAGTTGCAGCACGCAAACACAAGAATATTAGTGAACTGAATGGGCTAAGGTTTCTCAGGAACGCTGTCAGAAACTGTCTGGCTAAGCATCCCATTTGCAGCAGGCTTGCAACAGGTTTGCAACAGCCAATGGATTCTCTACTAAATACTAAAGGCACGCCATCATAGGGGGTCAAATAATTCCGAGACTGCAGAAGTGTCATTTTGCGTTGAATTTGAAGAAAGCACAATGTTAGTTGTGTTGAGCTTTTTAAATTAAACTTAAATACATAATAGTAAAACATCTGCAGTCAACCACATACATTGGCTTGCAAACGTTTGGGCGTGTCTCAAACTTTCTGTTACTTCAACTAGCTAAGAAAGTAAAATATGACTTTCCTTTCAAAAGCCATGAAGATACAGATGGAAAATCAGCTTGATATTTTAAGCAAGATTACTTTTTTCAACCTTTTACAGATTCAAAATAACAAAAAAGTGCCTGAAACAAATGTTTGGACATTCTACATGGGCAGCCACTTTGGCAAGTATCACAGCTTGTAAAAGCTTTTTGTAGCCAGTCTTTTGATTCTTGTTGGGGATAATTATAGAATTATCTTAAAAAAGGCTTTTAGTTCTGTGAGGTTTTTGGGCTGTCTTGCACACACTGCTCTTTTAATGTCTATTTACAGATTTTCCATTATCTTTAGGTTTTTGGGGACTGTTAAGGCAATGGCAAAACCTTCAGCTTGCACCTCTTGAAGTAGTCCACTGTGGATTGTGGGGTGTATTTAAGATCATTATTCCCTTTTCACTTTTAGCCTTTTTACAGATGAGATGATGTTTGCTTCCAGAATTTGATGGAATTTAATTGAATCCATTATTCCCTTTACCAGTGAAATGTTCCCCATGCCAAAATAGCACAAGCCCAAAAAATGATTTTACCCCATGCTTCAACAGTTGGAGAGATGTTCACATTCTTTTTTTCTCTCCAAACATATTGTTGCTTATCATGGGCAGAAAGTAAAGTAGTTGTTTAGAGAAGTCTATGGTTGCTGATTGTTGAAACAAGGTTTGAGGAGTCAGACTATTCATATAGCTTTAAAATTTGCATCACTTGGTCTTTCTTAATGATGACTGTGTACATAGCCATAGTATATAGTCCTAACAAATGAAGACCCTAATAAAGGTTACTGAATCTCTTGTGGTGCCCAAATGTTTGCATGTTGTGGTGCTTCTTTCCTTTTCACTCAAAAATATTGGAAAATTAAAATAACACACAAAAGCACACAAACAAAAGAATATTCCATCTTTCATGTAATGCCTTTAGAGGTCCGCTCATCGAAGTACTGCTTTTCATAGCAAATGAAATTTTGACCAGGGGTGTACAAGAATTAAGGTTCACTTCGGAGATCTGTAAGCTGACTTACTGCCTGATCTGCAACTTTTACACTTAGTTTTCAAATTTGTGATCATTTATGAGGATGCTGGCAAAATTCCCAGTCTTAGTGTGAAATCAATCAAGGTCATTAGTACTATTTAAAAATAGTTCTGCACTCTTTTTGCTTAAGGTAAGGAAATATGACATTATTAATATAATAAGGTTTGCTTTTCAATGGCACTGTGTTTTGTTTTTTGTGTGCCGACATTAGAGCAGACGTCAATCTTAGGATGTAGTAAAATTGTTCATTCATTGTCGACGTGCTGAATTTAGCTTTATAGCTTATTCAGCACTGGCTTGATTATGTGAAGGGGTTTGTAGTTGGATTGTGTTGTATTGACTTAGTTTTGTTAGCTGCTCTGCACTGAGCTGTACTGTGGTTACTCTTGTTGCTTTGAGATGTTACAGAGTTGTGTTGAGTGCTGCTCTGTATTGAGCTATACTGCTGCCCTGTTGTGCCGGGTTGTGTAGTGTGGTGCTGTATTGAGTTGTGTTAGTGTCTTGCTGTATTGAGCTGTGCTGAGCAGTGGGGCCGGCTGCAGCCCAGACTTTGATGTTTAATCTGAGAGAAGCGAGCGGTCCATTCACACAGCCCTCCCAGCCTGATCAGCACAGCAGGAGAGCCAGGCTCATACACACTCCCTAGCCAACGAAGCCCCGCTCTACACACACCACATGAAAAAAAACACACACACACAACTGCAGACAGAGAGAGAGAAGCCCTGGAAGGCAGGGAATATCTGCCTCTGACAAAAGAAGGATTAGCTCATCCTAGAGCAGACGCAAGTGTATGCACGTGTGAGAACGAGAAAGAGAGACAAAGTTATACATATACACACACGCTTGCCTTAAACAACTTTTTTTGTTAGAGTTCTGTTTCTGATACATTTCTGTTTCTTTCCCTTCTCTGCCCACAACTCCGCTTCCTCTCTCTCTCTCTCTCTCTCTCTCTCTCTCTCTCTCTCTGGGTTAAATGTGGCATATTTGGGACATTTGGTCCACAGCGTGACTTATACAACACTCAGCAGGTTCAAAAGAATCCAAAGACTACTAGCATGGTGTGCTGCATGAGACACACACACACACACACACACACACACACACACACACACACACATATTAGGAATGTCTCAATCCATTTTGTTTGCCCTCTTTCCCATTTGATCTAAGTACTTTATTGCTGAGATCCGATCATTGTGGTTTTATAAATATACAGCCACACAATTTAAGTAAGATGTGCTGCTGATTAATACTAAAGTAAAGTGACTTTATTTTTAGCAAAAGCTTATAAAATATTATTACTGATGTAAAATAAGTATTTTTAAGTGTTTTGAATGTTCTGATTCCGTTTTCTATTTAAAGTGCATACATTAGTGTACTCTCAGTTTTAAATGAACTGTTCAAGATAATCATGCAATACTCTCATGGGTAAAACATTTATGCAAGAGTTTCTAACCAGCCAGAGTGAAAACATCGTGGCAGTGTATTTGCTCACATGGTTCTGGCAACATGGGAAAAAATGGCAGAGTAGAACGGCCTAACTACAAAGCACTAGAATCACAGACATTACGCTGGTTTCATGTTCTATTATAATATAGTTCCACACTGCAAACTGTGTTGTTACATTATGAGACCATTCCTTATATACCTTCATCATATGTTTCCTTATAAATCTTAAGTGTGGAAGTCCCTCCAACACAGACAAAAGGCTAGTTTGTAATTTCTAAAGTGTGCCACGCAACAGTTCAAAACATTTGTACTTTGTGTGAACCTGTGCATCTGCTGCTATGTGCTGTTTACTGATGTAAGGAGCAGTGTTCCACACCACATCACATCATATCTGAATGGACAGACTAAAACAAAAAAATCAGACAGCTTTCATTCTTCCCACTCAGTCCATGTAAATATTCGCTACGTTAGCAAGCGCCCTGAACACCACGGCGAGCAAAGTGGAACAGCATTGAATTTCTACATTAAACTCTTCACTAAGATGGCTGCTGAGGGGTCTGTTTAATCAAACCTTGCTGATAACCATTTGAATGAATGCTGAAAGAATTAACATTGTTTTAAATTTAAATTTTTAATCACAAACAGGAGTAAATCTGTCCAACCATTCAGCCCTACCTTCACTCCATGTCAGTTTAACTTGTTTTATAGGCTGCCTCATTGATGATACGTGGAGCTTTTTGGCTGGAGTTGAACATTTTTAAACTGGATGGAGTTGGGGTGTTTGGTTAAATTATTGGGGTGTTTAAGAAACATCAGTAGTCTCAGTCACTGTTTACCTAGAGGGCACCGGAGGTCCAGTTCTCAATCAGTTATATTAACAAAGGATCGGAACTGGTTTAGGTCTAAAATAACCATTTCGTTACACAATAAAATATACCTGGATTAGAGTAGGAGATTCCAAATGTCAGGCCCTCGTTATTGCACCCTCCCCCGGGGCAACCCTGAGCCGCCGCCCACAGGCCCAAATAAGGACTTCCGCCTCACTTCCTGGTTTTGTGTTGATTCCGGTTCACTTGTTGTTCATGAGTTGCACCTGGGACTGGGAGCATTTAAGGAGCTCCATGACAGCCACTCCTTGCTGTGAATTGAATCTTATTGAATCTCCAGGAATCTCCAGGAATCTCTGCAACTCTCCATGATTCCCCATGCGTTGGTGGCATGTTCAGGTTGGCAAGAGTTCGGTTCTTAGTCTAGAGATATCGTAGTCTGATTCGAGAGACAAGCATGTTACTTTCGATTCCTGCTCATGGTCCTTGGCGACCCCAGTTCTAGGCAGTCGCTACTTACTCAGGTTTGACTTGCCTCATTTTCTAGTCAGGCAGTTGGCTCTTCAGCTACCCCTGTATGTTCACAGAGCGCAACTCTGGATCTAGTTTATAGTTACCCCTGTTGCCCAAGCTAGGCTGCTTACCCTGTATTCCCGCTCAGTTTGACCCTCAGTTGCTGTCAGTGTTTGTTACGCTTCATAAACAATCTTGCTTTGATTCCATTTCTGCGAGTGTTCATCCCTTCTTGTCTGGCCGTACATGTCATGACACCAAATACATATAGATTCTGCTGTAATTATACCCATGTCTGCATATCCCGAAGATTTGATAACACCAGTAATTTAAAAAGAAATACAAAACATTGTGCGTTCCCCACCTAATTTAGTTCGTGTCATTTCAGTTAGAGGCTACCAGAGTCCATATCCGGTCGGGAGATATCTGACCCAACCGAAACCAAAAATCCTTTACACTGTACCCAGATAGTGCTAATACTCGCAAACAATTAATTTCCTTAACTAAGTTAAATAAAGACAAAGACAAATGTAGCATATTTTACCTTTTCATCTAAATATAGTCTGAAATGTTGGTTTATTGTTTGTTTTACTTAAATGTCAGCTGATGCCTATAGAATTCCAATATCAGGTTTAAATATGCTCTTTGTAATAAAACAAGCAGTCAGTCAGTGTTCTTTTAGTGCTTATAATATCCATGATTATGCTCAGAAAAGTGTACTGTGACCATGTGATGTAATTTAACAACAATAATTACTGTCATATCACCCAGCCCTACATCCAGCCTCTTCTGGAAACCCATTTATAAGATTCAATGCATTTATCAGGTTAGAATTCTGCTGCTCAGGCTCACTCAACATTCAACCATTGTGACTGAGCTACATCTCACTGACCAAAAAAATGTAGATGTCAGTGAATGGCACTCTTTAGTGAGCTGAAAATCACTGTCCTCCTCATTCCACATCACCTGAAAAGCGTGCTTGTGTTGTAAATGTGCTCTTTTTTTATATTCACAAAAGCATGCAGCATAGTTTAAGAGAATTTTTTTTCTGTGATGATCTGCTGTAGAAGGAATGTGTCAAGGACTAATAATAGTGTACAAGATCAGACTCTGATACTGCAAATCCATTATAGTCACGGATGGATATGTTCACTTTAGGCCTACACTAAAGAGCCGGACAGGCCGAGACCAGCAGTGACAAACCCATCTGTGCAATGAGACATCTGCCCACACAGCCTGACACCTCAGATACACATACACACACACACTGGCCTGGGCATACAGCAGACTTCAGAACAGCTGTGTGGACTCTCACTCATCAACGGGAACATTCACAGCACTGATTAACATGATGAGCCAAATGCACTCTCTTTCTCTCTCTCTCAGACACACATACAGTTTAATGGATGGAAGTGGGTTCTACATAGGTGCAGCAGTCCTCCTGTCAATGTTTGCTTTATTGCACCTCCATGCATTCTTAAGGGGATATTAAAGGGAGCATGTTTTATCCTAATAATAAAAAAATGCAAGTAGCCTCATGAATAACAGCCAACATAAATAGGCCTTTTCTGCCACTGCAAAAGCAGACATATTTTGCATTCCTTTTGAAAATCAAGTTTGCTTCATACATGCCAACAAAAGGCCCTCATTGGACATCTGCAGGGAGGCTCTCAACACTTCCATCTGTGTGTGCTTCTGTGTGCATGCAGAGGGTACAGGAACATGCTCTGCTATAGGAGTGGCTACCCCATCTGACTCCAATCTTTTGATGAGTTGAAACTAGATGATGATTAGTGGCACACGCTGATGAAGCCACATATGATGTTGCTTATTAATAGATGAAGTGTTCGGTTGTTTGGCTTGGAGTGCAGGCAGAAAAGAACAAGGAAAGAAAAGAGTGAGAGGAGAAGGGAGGAGGTAGAGGCCTCAACCTGGGCTGACATATGCATGAGTTAAACTATGCTTACATAGCTTTGATATGTGCAAGATATATGAGGTTCCTCCACACATAATCCTACTGAACTGCAGTTAAACATTTGTTAAAAAAGGAGAGGAAAACTGCTATTTCAGCGCTAGCTAACAGAAGGGAGATAATAGGGTAAAGACAAACAAAAGAAAGAAGTAAGTAGGAAGAAAATGGAAACGACGAAAGGAATTCTTTTGTTAATATGTCTCCTAAACCTCTTCCTCAGTCTCCTTCACTCACTCACCCACTCGCTTGCATGCTCACTACATGTCGGCTGATGCACTGTAATAAAGTTTGATGTCAAAAAGAGACAACCTCATCACTGCCTTTACTCTCCATCCTCCAACACATCCACCCCCCACCCCCCACTCTCCATTCGGGATGGAGCAGAAGCTGTAATTTCAAGCTGAGCCATGTGGTGTGGACAGTGTGAAAGCAGCAGACATTGGCATGTGCGTGTGTCAGTGAGAGAGAGAGAGGGAGAGAGGGATAGATAGATAGAGAGAGAGAGAGAAAGGAAAGGAGGGTTATTTGAGGCTGAGATACAGATAGGTAGCTGGATTTTGTCAAATATAAAAGACACAGTGTCTCTACCCGCCTTTCCTACATTCTACAGAGCCCTGTGGAATGCTCCACAAGTACCGCCAGCCCCCTCCCACAACATATCACACTCGCCAGTCTCTCATGCACCTGACTAAAACACATACACATAAACTTCAGAGAAACAAAACACACCATAGAATCCATAGGAATTAATATGGAGTTGGTCCACCTCTTTGCAGCTCCTACAGCAGGTTTGGAACTCTGCAGTTACTGAGTCAGCAGAGCATTGGAGACTTTTATGCACTGTGCTCCTCAGCACTTGAATATCACAATACTCAACAGACACTGCATGTTGCCTAAGTACTCTTGAAAGAGGTGGGTCCTCAGTCTGCATTTTAAGACAACAGGTGACTCTGCCATTTGGTACCATGCTGGGATCCAACACGCTCTTCAGAACGACCTATTCTTTCACTTCTATTTGTAAAGGCAGACTGTATAGCTAAGTGCTTCATTTTATAACTATAGCAATGGGACTGAATAAAAAAACTTGGATTCAAAAATTAAAATGTGCATCCCAATACGTCTGTAAACTGCATCCATATACTGTATATGAATCAAAATAAATTGATGCAGAAACTTCAAGTTAACCACCAGCACGAAATAAACTATATTACACAGTAAATCTCTGGATACCTCCCCCAACAATGCCTCTTTTTTTGTCTCTACGTCTGTCTCTACTTTCAGGGGGACTTTAAGAGCATGCAGAAATGTGTGGAACTCTGCACACTACTAATGAGTTCCCACTGGAAGGGCTCAAACACATGCGTAACTTATAATTATGTTGCCAATACGTTAAAGTAGGTATTTGGTACAGCATGTGTGTTGTGCTTGGAGGACGGGGAGAGGGTACCATACATCTGCCGCCGGAAAACAGCTCTGGAGAGAGGGCTTCTTTGGGAATGAGGGAGTAGAAAAAAGGAACAATAGAAAAGTGAGAAGATTGATGGGAATAGATGTGGTGTGCAGGGATAGAGGCAGAGAGGAAGACGGATAAGGAGAGAGAGAATACATGAAAGGACAAGGCCATGCCAGCAGACCAACAGTCTCAAATAATATAATGTAGGGTGAGAAAGTGTGACTGTGTGTGGAGTGTGTGTGTGTTGTTGATGCTAGTGCCAGGCCCCTCAAGTCTGAACTGTGAGGAGCAGGTGCAGAATAGCACCATCATGTGTGTGCCACCACCATGGCATCCATGTGTGTGTGCATGTTTGAGAGCTAGCTAGAAAAAAAAGTGTCATATGGTGATGCTTGGAGCAACACAAAACTATTGCCTCCTGGGTGATAAGAAGGGAGGGAGGGTGAGAAGCTCCAGGGTCTTACCAAGGAAGGCTAAATCATGGATGGTGTGCGCTTACACACAAACACACAAAGCTTAGTTAATGTGCTTGGTGTTAACTGTAATTACAACCAGAGAACTTTAACCCAAGCTATAAACAGTCCAGTCTAAATCTCTTCTCTGCTTCAGTCCAAGCCTCTGGTTGGAACTTCTAGTGCACTTTCCTGGGTGACTTCAACAGCAGCAGCAGCAGCTATTTAAATAATGTTTAGAAGTGCTGCAATAGCTCATTTCCAAATAATGATCAATTACCATAAAAAATGTGTGGCTTTCTGGGCAGATGAAGGCGTTTTCAAATGACGGTTTGCATGCGTGCATGTGTGTGTGCTGTGCATTGAGATGAGTTTTTTTCTCTTTTAATTGGCGACACTTCTAGTCCACAATGATAATTGTCTCATATGCCATAATTGCATTCTCTTACTTTATGGACAAAGCATATAGAAAAAAAAGAGAGGGAGCTTCTTTATTAAGAGTGCGAAGCCACAGCAATGAGAGAGGGATGAAGAAACACATAAGTGATGTGTGTTTGAGGGAAAGATGAAAGATGTTTGTTTGCGGGATGTAGCATGTGTGTGTGTGCTACTAAAGTCTGGTACTAATTCAGTCTGTAAAACTGCTGGACCTCCTACCCCCCCCCCCCCTCTCTTTTCCACGGAGTGATAGTTGCCTTAGCAACCGTGGCAAATCTTCCTTTTCTCAAACAGATGTCCCATTTAGTTCGAAATTAGAATGTGTAAAAACCCAGGAGACTCAAATTATTTCAAACTTCTCCGGGAGGAGGGAGAGAAGAAAGGAAGTGAAGAGAAAAGAAAGGAGTGGCAAGGGAGGTAGAGAGATGGGCATAGAGAGAGTGAGAGAGAGAGAGAGAGAGAGAAGGGACAGAGAGAGGGAGGGAGAGACTGAAAGAGAGGGGGAGAAGTCCTTGTTGCCTCTTCCTTCAGCAAAGGTGTGAAAGTGCCTTCGCTGTGGGCAGCTCTCACGCCCGTCTGATGCCAAGGCAAAGCCCAATAGCTCCAGGCAGAGGGATCAATGGCAAACAAGAAGTGAGAAAAAGGGAAAAAAATCAAGAAAGAGCAGTTAGTCTGGCTAGTGTTATTTACAGGGGTCATGGGTGGACCTCTACCTAAACCAGACCATGCAGAAAACTGGTATTAAGCAAAAAAGCAAAAAGGAAATTAAGGAATGAAAGGAACTAAACGAAACAAAGAAACTGAGCATTTGGAGGCTCGTTCTGCCCACATTTTGTCAAAAATTACTAAGCAATCTTTCCACAAAAATGAGTGCACTTAAAATTCGTTCAGTATGGCATACTTTAAGTGGCATGGTAGATGCACAAGATAGAACTGCAACGCTAATGCACACGCACACACACACTGAGAGCACTGAAAAGAAAAGCAATGTAATCCCCTAAGACCATTTCATAGGTAAATTGAGGCAAAGTCCCTCAGAGAAAACCAGTGCCGTGAGCATTCCCTCCTCCCCATCTCTCTCTCTTTCTCTTTCTCTCCTCCCCCCCCTGCCCACACAGTATGATTGACAGCACTATAGGGGGAGCCTCACAATCAGCAGAACAGAACACAGAACACCATGTTAAAAACAATAAGAAAAGTATATAAGAAAAGGCTCCAGTAACTTCTGGACTTCTGGATTAGTCCATTTTTACATCTTTTAAGACTTCATTTGCATCTTTGTGAGTGTATTTTTGAGGGGTGTATGATGAGATGGCTAGGGGGCGCTCCAAAGCCCAGCCCCCCCACAGCTGTTAATTGAGCGGGTCCTCTTGTGGCCAGCCCTACATAGCCAAAGCAGTCGTTTCTCTCCCTGAGGGGAGACCCAGCCGCCACCATGCTAATCTCTCCTCTCCTCAAATCACACTCCGCATCAACCGGCACCTTAATTAATTCACCAAGGCACACAGGCAAGGTCAACCAGTGAAGCACACAACCCTTACTTCTTCTCCAACTGAAAGTGTCTTCTCCTCCTGATCATTAGGCTTCTCTTCCACCTATCTTCCTCTCCTCCTCCCTCATCAATCCCTCCATCCCAACACAGAGATGTTCATTAGTGACTGAGAGCGTGTGTCCTTCATCAGTGAGGAAGAGCCATCAAACAACAACAAAAAAACCCTGAAAAGACAGGTACACTGCCTCTGACACCAAAAGACAGGAAGGGGAGGATGCTCTTTCTTTCCTTTCTTTCATTTTTTCATTCTTTCTTTTTTTGATGAGGTGTTTTAATTGGGACACTATAGAAGAGAAGCAAATCCTCAATAATTAAAAAATCTAATTACGGAGTCTTTTGCATCTCTAGCGTTAATTATTCCTCATGGAGTCAGTGGGTAGCTAACATTTCTTCAATTTTCATTTTCTTGGAAAAAAAGTTCCTCCACTCCTCCTTTGCTCTATCTTTTCCCTCCCCTGCCTGTCGCTTCCTGAGCATGGGGACCTGTATGACAGCCATCGTTGGACATCAATAACAACACTCAGACACTAGTTTGAAATAACAGTCACATACACACATACACACACACTTGCATGCACTAGGTGATTCAGTGAGCACAAAGAGCTACAGGGTTCATCTGTCTTTGCCCAAAATTGGCACGTGCTGCGTTCAACAGCATCAGTGAGCCCCCTACTGTGCTCAAAGCGGCTCAGTGCCCAGAGAGATAGAGTGAGAAACAGAGAGAGTGGGAGAGAGGGAGAAAGGGGAAGGAATAACCAAAGAAAAGCAAAAATAAATAAATAAAAACAGTAACAAACTTTGACTGCTCTTCTCTACCTGATCCTCCTGGTTTTTAAACAATGAGCACACAGATACAACCGACTCTATCTTGCCCCACTACACATGGACCAGCATGGAAATAACACCACATTGGACTGCGGACTGCATATGCAGTGCTGAATCCACTTATTTGCACTGTGTTTGCAATTATTCAAAGCTTTACACCCCCTATTAAAATGCTAAAAAAGCAACACATTGACTCCATCATACCACTAAACATACAGCAAGTGGCATTTCTCCGCTTGTAACCCCCCATAGTTTACACAGGTTGTGTGTGTGTGTTTGTGTGCACAAGCAGTACAATATCTCCACCCCCGTGGTTTCTGTATGTGTCGATTATTTCTGTCAATAATTGTCTGTGTGTGTCTGTGTGTGCAGTTGATAGCATACGAGGAAGGTTCAGCACTAAGTGTGTCTGTGTGAGTGTGTATCAGAACAGTATGTAGTGTGGGTCCTACACATTGTTTGTACTTCACGCTTTCTGAAAGGGACAGCTATCCTTAATACTCCTTCCTCCCACACAGGCTTCAGCCTGCCTTTAGTCTCACTATCTCCTTTACACACACACACACACACACACACACACACACACACACACACACACACATACACCACACACACTCAAGCACACACACACACGGCCCTGCTTCTGTGGATCTTCGGATGACAAATGACTTGTAAACTTGCATTAGCGTCAGCAGAGCAGAAAAACACGCCACATGTTTCCCCCATGCTGTCCCTTTCATTCCAGAATCACCGCATGACAAATAGTCCGGATTTAGGGAAAAATGCAGTGTGCCAAGATCTCATTTAGCCTGGGAAGAAGCGCTAAAAAAGTGTGTGTGCATGTGTGAGTGATAGAGAGCATGCATTTAACTACAACAAAGAGCTATGGGACGGACATTAGTATCACTGATCTCAAAGACTGCCAACGGAAGGGACTAAGAGCGGCAGAGGGAGGGGGCAGAACAGGACAGATGAAGCAGTAGATGGAGCAGTGAAGCTGTTACAGGCAGCGCTCAGTCCATCAGTAATCAAACGTGAGAGGTGAGAGAGAGAAAGTGAAGTGTACAGAGAGAGTAAGGAATGGAATTCAGATTAGTGAACCTTTGCCCTGATGGATAGATGAAGCGAGAGATGGAATTGCGGTTGGGTGGATAAAGAAATGGACGTCGTCAAGGGAGCTGGAGTTGTGGTTGAGTCAAACGATGCTCAGATCAGAGGCTGTCATCACCCGCGGCAACACGGGACTCGGTCCATAAAGCATCCCTGCGTTAGTGGAACAGCGTCACCATGGTGAGGAGACTGGAGTTGCTCTGTCCCACTGAGAAGCACGCCCGACTTCGAGTGACAGGAGGAGGGAAACGGATGAAGGGATGGTGGGATGGACTGATGGACAGAAATGTAGAGAGAAGCAGAGAGAGATGAAGAGCATGCACTAACTCTTTTCTTTTCCCTCAGGCAGAATAACATTACCAGGCTTCAGCACCACTAATGTTTTATTAGGACTGCAGACCCAACATGCACAAACACACACACACACACACAGACACACAAAAGCTGGTTACTTCTTGACACATTTGAGTGGATTAATATTGCATAGCTTTAATCTAGCTCATGAGTTCATGACTGCAGCAAACACCATTAGAATGACACATGTGCTCATGCATGCACACATACACACATGTTCCTGCACACATTTACACTTTAATCTTTAATAATGGTAGTTCTGCTAAGTCTGATTAACAGGTTTTAAGAATTATTTACAGAACCTGTCTGTCTCTCAATATACCCGAGTGAGGCTGCATACATAGTCGCACATATACACCTAAATACAATCAGGTGGTAACCATACAAACTGTCTAAACCACTATTCTGGCAGAAGGGACCAAGATGCCCCACACTGGGCATCAATACACAGCCTCCAGGGCTTACCTAAAACATACCCTATACACACCCACACACACATACATCTGTCTTCTTCACTACTTCCTCATATTGCCATTGTATGTGGTTGTGCAGAGTCCTCTTACAAGCACACAGATTCCCTAGGTGGGAGGGAAGCAACACAATGAAGTGTGCGCTCGATAAGGAGGAAATACAGTCTTGGACAAGGAGGGATGCCAGCAGAAGTGTTAACGAGAGAGAGAGAATGGGGGAATTGGGAAGAGATGGAGCAAAAATAGAGGCGGACTTGAGGGGGAAGGGAACACAGAGGAACATATGGTGATGAACAGAGAAGAAGAGACAGAGAGAAAGAGAAAGAGATAGAAAGACAGGGACAGAGAGAAACAGAAAGATAGAAACTAATGTACTCTTCCCACTTCCCACCCAGTTCCACTGCTTCAACTTAACACTTCAGACACTAACTTTAGACTTTTGTATACATGTATATACATAACAATGTAACATTACATTACATTTCATAGAAAAATGCTTTTAAAAATGTTACAAATTCATTGTATGGTGACAGCATATCTGCCATTGCCATTTCCATAACCTTCCTTATGTACTTGCAGTTATGCATTCATCAGTTAGTGTTGTTTTTAGCACGCTTGGCAGGCACGAACAGGTCACAGGTACCTGACACTGCACGCCCACAAAGCAATCTTGAGTTTTAGAGTGGAAAAGAGGGAGAGACAAAAACAAGAAGAGGGACGTAAGACAGAGAAATAGAGACAAAAGTGACACTCACCACGGTGAGCCATAAATACGAAAGCCTCTGACGGTAACATCTGAGTCCTGCAGGTAGATGCAGTTGGTGAGCAGCGACTGAACATTCTCATAGTTCTCTGGCTTCAGTTTGGAAGCAGAGGGAAAGTAGTAGAAGTCCTGCTTGATCAGGTCAGCCATGAACTCCTGATCGAACGTCAGCTCATGGTTTCCCGCGATCACAATCTTTATCTCATAGGGTAGAGTGCCTACACAGAGAGGAAATGAAAAGATAAACATGGGGGGAAAGCTGTACATTTGAACAGACTCTATTTTGGTTACACTATAATATTTCAAAGACCTCACGATGTCTAAAGCCCTTTTCGGACGGGATTAAATTCACATGAAATCCTGGGGTAATTTCCTCATTCATAGGAACTTGGGACTTTGCTTCACTCCAAACTTAAATAAGTACCAGTGTCTCTTCTGTATTTCAGTGTGTCTTCGACCACTTGGATCCCATCTGTTTGGATCTGACATTGTAAATTGAACGTATTCATGTGACCACGTGGTGCAAACATTCAGTTACTAAACTCATTTGACTTGTCATTTTGGCTAAAACGTTTGATGTGTCTAAACCAATAATAGGTCAAATATACATAGTTTCCTTGCATTTTCTATGAATAAGCAATAAAAAAAACCATGACCTTAAACTCTATACACAGCTGTGGGTTGCCCTGTGAGCAAGTGCATGCCACTGGTGTGCTGCTGTCCAGAGAAAAACGCCACAAAAGTAGCTTTCATTCTAGATTTTAGTGTCATGTTTACTCATCATGTGGATGTTTTCACACTTTTTAAAATAACCTTTTAGTTAATTTTTGAAGCCTGGGTTAGGGTTAGTGTGTATTATGTAATATGTGTATGTTTTATACACTCAAACATTTACATTAAATGCATCCATAGAGTAGCAGTAACAACAACGTTATTATTTTCACACAGGACTGAAAGTTCTACAACAGGGTGTGTGGTTGAGAATGAGTCTCTAGTTTAGCTTGGCGCTCCACTGAGCTTTGTTCCAAGTGTGTTAATAAATCCTGAATGTGTAACGGTAAAATATTAATTGATTATAACAGTTAATATGAATATATTTATCAATAATTATGTTACGGTTTATCCATAGTTAGTCCATCTGGTAAAGCAGAAGAAAAAATATGTTACGCTTAATTAGGAAGCAGATATGAAAGGTTTAAAAGACAGATACAACAAATGAATTGAGGAAAGAACAGAGAAAAAAGGTTGTTAATTATTCAAAGCAAATCAACATGGTGGCATGAGCATGTACGGCTGAGAGTGGATCAGGAACCCTTGTCTTTATTTATGATGGAAGCAACAGGATGATTTTTGAAGTGAACAAAAGCAACTTGCTGCTCATACTGATTCAACTAAATGTGTTTTTCTGCACTACATGTATCTTATACAGCTCAGCCAATCTGTATGTAAATTGTGTGAAATTAAAGCAGACATTCTGCATTTTAACCTCACAGCAATGGTTTCATTTCATTTGTTCTGTAGTACAGAGCCAGTACAACACAAATTTTGTCATTGTCCAATTACGTATGGACTGCACTGCGTATAATTATCCTGCGTACAGTATTACTGAAGGCAACAGTGGGAAAACAATGCAACTCTGAACAGCCAGGTATGCAAGGATGGTACTTTTATCAGAAAAGATGCAGCATGCATGATATGATATGGTTAGCAGAATTACCAACAATAAATCAAAAAACCCACGGGAGGAAAGGTAAAGGTGCCACTGCTGAAATATTTATGAAGCAGCACCGCAATTAATATGACACCTTATAATTTCTACATCAATAATAAACAAACATTAGTACACTTCATTCCATTTCTGTCTCCAATTTGTAAGCGTTCACTAAAATATTCATATTCGGCAGGGAGCGGACCTGTCCACGCCTGCCAAACACACAGACAGTCTGTCCCCACAAATCTCCAATCCTCCCGCACGTGCTCCCAGCAGTGCACAGAAATTTCTGGCAAAAAAAAAATTACGGCAAACATCTGGAGCGCTCCCTTTATTTGAAAAGTGTCATAAAAGAGACGAGATGCATCAGAAAGTGTCAGGTTTGGTATGTGAAGGAGAGTTCAATCACGCCGTGTTTTGACAATTATGCAGTCAAGCGCGTCCCTGAAAAGCAGCAATTAAATTGAGGGCGGGAAAGATTGGGGAGGGGGTGAGGATCTACTGAAATGACAGCATGCAGAGCACACACACACACATACACACACACATATGCACACCCATACATTAACACACACACACACTATGAAATCTAACACATAAGGTGTGAGATATGAGCAATTTACCTGATGTTAACACACAAGCACATTATATTCTACAGCTCCTCTAGAAATCTGCAGGGATAAGCACATTTACACTGTCACTACGAGCAGATCGTAAAAGTCAGAGTCATGGAGAAATGAGCACGAGTTTGGCTGTTCGGAATAGACACACTCTCAGAGTTTTTGCTCTCGAGCTGGAGAGATTTAGAGCCACTGTTACAAAAGGTAAAGCTTCGCTGCTTTTAATGATACCTTACCATCTCCTCTTCTGCATTTGTGTCCTTATAATTGAACTCTTATCTTGTTTCCTTGCCTCTTGCAACTTTCTTCTCTTCTACTTCACTTGCTGTGTCAGTATATTACAGGCAGGTTCATACTGATTCTGTTCCTAATTTACAGACGCTTTACCTCACACAATCAAAACATTTGTTTTACAGCTGTAAGGTGTCTTTTCATTACCTATTTCTGGCAATATTATATTTATATAATATTTTCAAGAAGCTGTGAATTTTTTTACAATTATTCCACATGCTTCATGTTTATGACTATTTGCCAATGGTTTCACTTTGCATATGTGTGAAAACCTCTCATATTTGTCGGACCACGCGGCTCGCCTTGCTCTTTCTCCTATAGATAAACGGCCCTGCTGCTTCTGAGGCCCGGCGCAGAAATACAGAGAAGAATCACCGCTTCACAATGGAGTCATTCTCTTAGAAACACAAAGCAAAAATATAGTCTTTGGAAGCAATCAATCACGCAAATACAAAACGCCAGCGCGAGGGAGGAGGGGAAAGAGAGAGCCCGCTGCTTTTGTGATGGAAAGAGAGGGAAAAGGGGAGGAAGAGAAAGGAAAAGATGCTTTGCTGGGCTCAAACGCCTAATCCGGACACGCAAATGACTGGATGTTGCCTGTTGTTATTAGCCTCCATCTTTCGCACCCTTTTGTCTTTGATTTCAAAAGCCGCTTTCAAGCAACAAATAGTTTAAATTTCACTATGAATCTCGGCGACAAAAGCTTCTGTTCTTTTCATGTACTTTCCGTTCAAAGGAAAGCAATTAAATAAAACGAATGCAAGTGCACGCATGCCCACATAGACATATATGCATGCACAAAGAATAGTATGTGCACACAGGCACAAGCACACACAGACACACACACATACAATCTCTTTCTCCCACACACGGCTAGTAAACACAAACTCAGACCTCAAAGCACTGCGTGCTTGTGTGTGTGTGCTCATGGTGGGCCTGCCGAAGCAGAGCTCTAGAGGTGTAGAGACCAGGAGGAAGCTTCCGGATCTAAGTGCTATTGTCCCTGTGTGTTCTGGTGGGTGGTCTCTGGCCTTTGATCGGGAAAATCCGTCAACCTCCAAATTCAGGGCTTGTTCGAGGGGATTATTGAGCTCACATACTACGTGTGAGTGTGTGTGTGTGTGTGTAGCTTTTTCAGTAATGCAGTAGATGTTCTTGTGCTAAGCTTAGTCCTAAAAGAAAGAGTATCAGTTAGAAACATTTAGGGTTATTCTTTATGGTGGGTGTCCAGTACAGTGTTTTTTACATCTAAACCACAATCCAACCATTAAAATGTTCATGGCACGTTATTTACGCATACAATAACAAATACTTATTACAGGCAAAATTGATAAATGAGATGAAAGGAGATGATATTTTTAACTTAACTTTTAACTTTAAAAATATTAGAATTCAACTCTTAGGCAAATTTACTAACTTAAAGGAGAAATCCACTATCCCACAAGACTTCTGCATTATTTATTGAGTCATTCAGAGTTTGTTTAGAGTATAATGGCGTGTTGTGGAAAAAATGAATGGCTTAGATTTTCCTTACAGGTGTGGTGACAGGATCCAGGGATCATAATGTCTACAACTCAATACAACCATTTTACGTGCTATTTAAAACGATCTTCTAGAACATTACAGAACCTTCTTATGATGTATTGCTAGTTGATAGTAAAATAAATATTATTTGAGTTTTACTTCTGCATGTATATCTCCACCCTGCATGTTTGTATTTTAAGAAAATACATTTTAGTGGGTGGCACAATGCCTAAGCGTAGGCTCTATCATTGGTTCAATCCCCTGACTGAAAAGACAGAGAGAGCATGATCGGCCTTGCTCTCCCTGGTCCTCCACCTCCTCCATCACAGAATTGGCACTTAAAGTCCCCCTTAGGCGTGTTTAACTGTGATGCTGCATTTCAAAAAAAGAGTTCCAAGTCAGAGAAAGCCTCTCAATGTGATAGGGGAGATCAAATGTGACTAAATTGAGGAGAACTTTGTGCAAATAGAAAAAAATGCTGTAGGCTAAAATATTGTTTTAAAAATATTTTAAAACAATGTCTTGGGCATTGTTAAGCATCTATAATAATGTAACCATTTTTACTTCAGATGTCAGTTACTTGTCATCAACATTGGTGGGTTTCTGTATGGCACCAATTTACAATCAAAACATTCTGAATGATTTCATTCACTATTTAATCATGCAGCCTTAAAAATGTAAACTAGTGGAGATCCCCTTTAATAAACTGGTCAATTCTGTGCAACTCGCAAAAAAACTTTTAATGGTTCAACTTAAGCTACAAGGCTTAAGATTTTGAACTCTATATCCTACATATACCAAGGCTGTATTCACACTAGACCCTATTTCTGAAGTATCTCAGAGAAAATGTCTTGTACTGCTCTAGGATCAGGCCCCCTTGTCCTTAGAACTGTAATCTTTAGTACGTAAAGAGCACAAACAGATTTTATATCAGCAGTCAGCATTTAGATAACCTGGTCCTGCAAAAATATGGGCCATTGTGTCTGCAGTGTATTACTATCCGTCAGTGCAGTAATTCAAGCCATTGTGGACTATAAGAGACTATGGACATGGTCTATGTCTCTTTTCAGACTCCTTTAGGCTCTTTTTCTCTCCTCTCCCACTCTTCCTCCCCAGTGCCCCCTCGCTCTTCCTCTTTTTCTCCCCATGCACATTATTCATGTGTCTTTTAGACAATGTTTTAACGGAACAAAATCTTTCTAATACTGCCCAAAATAGAAGTGCTGATTGATTCAATTCATTTTTAGGTCATGCAGAACCGGCAGTCTTGTGTCTTAGCCTGAGAGACTGGGGACTAGATACAGGGCAGAGACAGAGGATGGAGGGAGTTCAGTGTTAATATTATGGAGGGTGCTATTTGCAGGACCAGCACCAAGCACACACTTCTGAGAGTTTGCGATCAAGAAGCTTTTCTAACCTTTTACTCCAGGGCCTACAGGGCCTACCTCTTCATCTCATGGCTTTTAAAGTCATATGAAGCTTTGATGCACTACATCCCTCCTTTATGTGTTTATGCCTTTTTCCTTTCTTTCTTCCACTCGCTTTTCTTTTCTGTAATCCATAATCCATATCCCCTAAACATAGGGAGCGAAGAGGGAGCTTTTTACCTTACGCACACTGCTAACATGGAAACAAGATTACGTAGGTGGTTTCATGTGTTTCTCTATCAAAGTTTAATGTAAACACCTACCCTATCATGGAGGGAATCATAATTAAGGGAAGTACACAACCACTGCTCACCAAAAAACATTCAGAAAGCATTATTACTCACACACAAACACACAGATAAACATGAACAGCATTATTCACTTACCAAAAAACATACACTAAGCTAAAAGAGTGGATGAGAACCAGAAAGAAAAAAGAAAACAGAAAAAGCAAAAAAGAATGTTTTGATGAAAGCAGATGGAGAAAGAGCACAAAAACATTTTCCTCTTGTGGTGCATAGGCCTGAGTTTGATAGAACAGAGGCTTGTCTTTGGTTTAGTTAATGACCGGAGGCACCTCAGTAAAATATACAATGTTAAAGAAAAACACAATACCAATAATTTCAGTGGAATACTGATGACAATTTCAGTGGCCAAATATGCAAACCTAAACACAAGCTCACAAACAAGACCAGGAACCAGATATGTTGACTTGCTAAGAAGTTTAGATTCAAAGACAAAGAATAAAAAAAAAAACATAATACTGACTACAGTCCATCTGTGGAGAGGAAAACTGCGAAAACCAGGTTTTGCACGTGAGTGTACTTGCAGGCACCCACACACAAACACACGCGCACATAGACAAAGTACCAAACATAAAGCACAAACACACATGAAGAGACAGATGGAAAATGATTTGGCTCTTCAAGCTATTGCCATGTGAGATTCTGTTTTGTTTTCAATGTTAAAAGCTGTAAAGGGGTGTCAAGCTTCCTCGTTAATAACCCACAGCAAAACAACCTTCAGCAGAGTCAACCCCACACAAAGGCGAAGAAACAGAACACAGATGCAAAGCTTGAAGGAGCGAAGATAGAGAACGCATTAAAGTTTCATGATGGATTTCTCTCTATATAGACTAGAGAAAGAGCAAAGGGGCTCTGCAGAACTGAGGGGAAAATGCAGGGAGGGGCGAGAAAGTGAGAAAGATATAAACTTTTCCCCCAGCTTTCTTTTCTTTTTTTCTTTTTTTTGCTACACACGCACACACACCTTTCACTGCCCACATGGCTGTTGCATCATAAACGGAGGTGATGTATTATTCATAATCTGAACAGGACAAGAACAAGACAGACTACTGCAATCCTCGACCCCTCAAAATGAGACTCGGACAGAGAGAGAGAAAGAGTGACAGATAGACAGAGTGTGACTCTAGTTATACCCTTAGCTTCAGTATTTCTCCTTGACGTACCTTTACAGTGTAGTACCCATACTTAACTAGAACACTGGGGTGCAGTACATTCAGAACTTCCCTCTCACTTCTTCAGTCTGCATGAGCCCAATATGTCTGACTGAGAAAAACTGACAAGTTTTGTGTGTTCATCACACACTCACACAGACACACACACAGCCTTTAAATCATCAACTTTGAGACATTGTTGCGTGATCAGTCACTGCAATGCTCATCCAGGACTACCTAACAACAGCAACAGTCGAGAAAATACAGTGCTGCTGCCAGCAACAACTACGCAACTATTGATTACACAAAACAATATGCCAGATGAACACTGTCCTTCTGGACATTCCTCACTACTTGTAATTTACACATCCTGCTCATATATTATATTAAACGGTACTAACTAATACTGTCCGAATGGAAGGGAGAATTTTGACACAATCAGTATGCATTATGAGACAAATGGGAAGAAGCATTAAAATCTACTCATTGAATGCAATGCTGTATTATAAATCATATGGAATAAAATGCAAAGCAAGTGCTGCATGTTTTGAATGCTAATATTGCTGACACTTGTTCTTCAGGGCCCTTGTTACACTTCATTAGCATTTGGTAAATTATTCTAAGGAGAAAATAGTAACTGATAACTTCTCACAATAAACTGTTGAATGGCGTGCATTTATCTCACAAAGACACACCACAAAGTTTTCTCAGAGAACGTTGTGGGCTTAGACTGTTCCTCTGAACCATCAGATAAAAAAGCAACTTACAGTTTCAAAATCATATTAATTCAGTCCCACATCAAGTGGCCTTAAGCCTAATGGATCATAATACTACTGCTCTGACTTTTCTTTTTTGCTTGAATGACATTTATATTCTTGTGTTTTGGTATTTGCCTGGACTGTGGCTAAAGCATAAAAGCTTATCAGCCTGATGAAGTTCAAGTTTAGCCAGAGGAGTTTGTGTCCCTGCACCCAGCAACGGGTCATCGGCCAAATAGAGAAATGAGAGGACTTTACATCAGATGAAGGAAAAAAACAAAACAAAAATGAAGTCAAAAATAACGAGAGGGATTGAGAATGTATATAATGTATTACCATGCAGAATTCCATGAGTGTGTGTATGTGTGAAAGAGAGAAAGGGTGAGCAGGAGAGAGACTGCGTTTGTTATGAAGTATTGCAAGGTAAAAAAGTAAATCACATCTCTGAGGGCTGAAGCTAGATAAAGAAAGCAGCATGTGTGCAGCACGTTCCCCCTCGCACACGCAGGAACAGATACACACAGAGAGATGAGGAAAAGAGCCGAGCCATAAATATTTATATAAAGACAAACGCAAGAACAGAACCCCAGGAAGACCCGTCAAAGAGAAAAATAGAGGGAAAAAGGCAGGGACAGGAGAGGACGCGTCGCAGGGTGCGAGACGAGGAAAGATGAGAGTGAGCGAGAAAGAGAAAGAAAAGAGTGAGCATTCTCTGTTGTCTGGGCGAACTGCAGGCTTTTTCTGGCCCTCTCTTATCTGCCTGCCGGTGTCTCCTGCACCCCACTGCCTAGCCTTAGGGGGCTGCGCCTCCATCCATCTATCCCTCCGTCTTCTACTCTTCATCTGTCTACCCCGAAAAACTACTATTCCTTTATTTCTTGCCCTTTGTCCCTCACTGATTTTATATGCAGCCTTTCCCCTCTGCTTAATCTGCACTGTGAGCTGAGATAGCCAAGCCACGATGCCAAAACACACAGAGCAAACTGACAAATCAGCAACAGCCTCGGCACAGTGGAAACTTAAGCCTTTATAAATCAAGTGTTACATTTTAGAAATATAATTATTAAAAAGGTCACACGCATTTACAACTAATTCAGGTGCAGTCACAAAGAAAATGCTGTGCAACATTAAAAATGTTATCTTTCAAGAGAGACCTCTTTAAAAGCTAACGCTCTAACAGACTGAAAGAAACTAATCTTTCAGTTATTTTTTTGATCTTAAGATACAGAGCGCTACTGGTTATTACAATTGCTTATTTAAAGTAGCTGTCTGCTTAAAGTTGTATAGTGTTACAGAAGACGTAACTGGCTAACCTAGTCTCTCTCTAACCTAGCTGCATGTTTTACTAAGTAGAAGCAAGAATGTGGACGTGAGCACATGCTGAGAATTGCGTCCTCACCGAGCCAGTCGTTGAATTTCTTGACCTCGCTGGGCAGTCCGAGCTCTGTGAAGTCTCCAGCATGCAGTAAAACGTCACCGTATGGCATCTGAATGCTGTCTGTGCGCGAGTGTGTGTCTGAGATGCACACAAAGCGAGTGTAGCCAGGGGGCTTGGGGGTATCATGGGGCAGTGGATCAACCCTGAGGGAAAGAGAGAGAGAGAGAGAAAGAGAGAGAGAAACAGAAAGAGAGAAAAGGAGTTTATAAAGGAAAAGGAGTTATGTGGAGTTCTCTGGAGGCAAGAATAGTTGCAAAGGCAGCAGTATGTCTCTAGGGGAGAGGGGGAGACTTTTGAATAACAGTGGCCCACTTTAGAGCAATCGCTGCTGGGTCAGCCTACCTGCACCACACACATATATATATACACACACACATAATACAGGCAGGAGGGTAATGACAATATTCATTGTGCATATTCCTTGCGACTATCACAGACCATAAATGACTGTGCTTTTGATCAGAGCACTCACAGAACTATGCAGAAGGTTTTGAGGTTGGCTTGAGTGCTTGTTTGCTTTATACCATTGCTACACCTATATAAGGTTTGATGCTGCATTAATAACTACAGATTATTTCACTACATATAAATGCAAGCTCTGCTCAGCCAGAGGTCACTGGGACATGCTGGCCAGCTGAGCCCTTGATGTGGTTGTGTGGTCAGGTTATAAAGGTTATAAAGAGCTGTGAAACTAGGTTAGAAAAATTAGATTAGATTATCCTAGAAGAATGAAAATAAATACCCCCCCCTTAATCAAACCTCACAACTATGCATGTGAAATATTAGCAAAAAAAAACATTAACTTTAAGGTATGTCAATGTGATGTCAGTGTATTCCAAAACAATCTGGACCTATTCCCTCTGTCCATTCATCATCAAATGTTCACACAATAAAAAGTAGACATTTTCAAAAGCTGTAGAAAAGTTCAATTTGACATTGGCAACATGCCTTTACATACAGGCATTTGCGTGTGCACATACATGCATGGCTGCACGTTTGTGTGCGTGAGAGTCTTACATGTGTACATGGGGTGGCTGGAAGCGCCCCTGGTTGATGTTGTAGAAAGTGAAGGCTTGAGTGGGGTTGGCACTGTACTCATCCACCTCCACTACTCCTCTCCCAGCTCTCTGAGTTTGCTGCTGCTGCTGTTGCCGCCGTGCAGCCATGATCTCCGACAACGTGAACGCCATGGCAGCACACATTCACACACAGGCACACACACACAGACACAAACACACAGAAGCGAGCGCTCAATCTGCTCCTTGCAGGTTGGGTGTAGCTTTAGGTGTGTGGAGAGATGTTGGACTGGGTCAAGAAGCAGGTGAGCCTGAGTGTTCAGCGGCTGCCCCACCGCACTGCCTCTCTGCTGGGACAGTGATCCTGCATGATCATCCGCTTCTGTTCAACTGGGAAATCCGCCGCACCTGGAATGCCAAACAGCCATGCAGAACAGAACATCATTTGTGTGTGTGTGTGTGTGTGTGTGTGAAAGCTTGAAGAAAAAACAACTGAGAGAAAAGGGGCATTGTGTGATGCATAATGTTGCTGGGCTGTGCAAGGTTGTGATGTTGAAATGACACTGAGACATACTCTAAACGACACAGTGGATGACAGCATATTTCTTGGGCATTGTAGCACTAATGTGACACCCGCACAAGGCCATGGTAAGCACTTGTCAGATTTTCTTTGTTTAAGGATAATGCTGCTACAGTTCCAGAACTACAGCCAAATTAATAGGAACTGTTCTCTGAGCCATTTTCCTCTGAGAGATTTAGCTAGTATGTGTACATGCTTTCTTTCTATCATTATAAACTTATAAAAGGACTCATATACGTTTGGAGGAAAATGTAAAAAATAATTTTCTGGAGGTCAATAAAAAACATACTAGACGTTTAAAGAGTTTGTCACAAATTAAATCGATTAAAACATTTTTGTGAATAAAAACCTTGAATCCCTTTCTTGTTTGAGAACTTGCCGTTTGTCGTATTGAGGGGAAAGTACGTTTCCTCCCTAAAATAGTGGCAAAAATGCACTAAATAAAATATTTAAATCCAATATTTTAGGACATTTGTTACTTTAACAAGTAATTAAAGTAGAATAGTCCGAAAAAGTCCTTAAAATGTTTAGCTAGCTAGAGTAACTCCGTTAAACTGTCGGCTAAGCTAGTGCTAGATAAAAACCGTGCGGACTCAGAGAAGGAGTGTGTGACAGGAGCTCGCTCTCTCTCTCTCTCTCTCTCTCTCTCTCTCTCTCTCTCTCTGTCTCTCTCTCTCTCTCTCTCTCTCTCTCTCCACACACACACTTCTGTACGGACCTGTAGGCTGGACCAACGGGACACTGCGCTCCGGCCAAATACGCCCGGCCGAAACTCTGTCAACATGTGCCTGAGCAGGAATTGGTAACGTAGAGCTATCTAGCTAACATTTCCAGCCGCGAACCCGTTTTCGCCATAACCGGCGTGCAGCTAGCTAACACGCCGGCCTGCTTCCAACCCGCCCGGAGGTCGTCTTGTTTCGGTTGTCACTGTGCCTCCAAGCATGCGTTTCAGCATCCAGAGAGGTGTGCGGAGTCGGTGTCCGCGGGTGCAGTGTCACCTACCTGGGCTAAGAGAAGCTGGAGGAGCCGTTAAAGTCCGCAGGGTCTTCTTCTCCCGGGCGGTTGAGTCAGAGAAAGACGAAACGACCGTTAGTTTGAACGTGTGGAAGATTCCAAACGGCGAGGCGCGCGCTGGACTATTTGAAGTTGAACTGAAAGGCGCGTGGAACCCTGGTGTGTGTGTGTGTGTGCGCGCGTGTGTGTGCGTGTGTGTGGCTCTCGCGCTCAGACACTCCCCCCTTCGCTTCAGTCTGGTCTCTGGATCTTTCCGCCTCCCCCTGATCCGCTCATCCGAGCAGACTGATGGAAAAGAGGACGGTCAGAGTGGGCAGCGGCGTCTCTTCCCTAAATCTCCTCCCAGCCAGGAGAGAGAGCGGCATTTACAAGCGCCGTGACAGACCACCTGCCCACATCAGCACAGAAAGACCCCGTCTCCGCGCGCGTCCTGTTATTCATCTCTTTCAAAATAACTAGCTACCTACTTTTACCCTAAAGCGAGGCCAGTTAACCGCTCTAATGTGCTAGTTTGCCCGGACTGTAATGGTATTTAAGCTTAGATCCTATCAAAAACAAAAAGTCCTGTCGCCTCCTCAGGTAAAACACAAAGGCTAGTATTGTGAAAAATTGTATGTATGTATGTATTTATCTCTATTTATTTATTTACCCGGGATGGTGTACATTAATCAGCATTTCAGATGATGCCAGAGTTAACTAATGAGCTCATTTTCATCTATTTATGCTGTGCTTTTAATGGTAGGGCTTTTCTCTTATCAGGACAATATAGATCCACTATAATAAATATAAATTCAGTAAGCTAAATAAACTGGAAGCGAGGTTGATCACGTCAATAGTCCACTGCTGTGCCCCTGGGCTTCATACTTGTTCTACCGCTGTCCCCAAACTGACTCCTTTGGATAATTGTGGAGGCTAAGTAGCCACTTACCCCGGTGAAGGCCTGGCTTGTTCGTACAGAGAGGCGAGGACATGTGTTTGTTGGGGCGCACTGCGCCCTTGTGGCAGCGCTCAGTATTTAGCGCTAGTGCCTGAACATTGACTGCTGTTCCGACTGGAGCCGCACGGTGGTGATAACGAGTCAGACGGACGCTAACATATAACGTCATATAATGTTAGTATATAATCTGTCAATCATTTGTACAAGAATACAAAAATAATATATAAACACCGTTCAGCCATAACAATGGTACCAGTGAAGTGAAACAAGATCAGCCTCAGCAACAGTAGTATCTGTCAAGGGGTGAGGTTTAATAGACCCCAAATGAACAGTCCGTTCTTTGGCAAGCATAAAAATCCAAATTATGATGAGGACCAAATTATGATGGCTAGATGACTGGGTCAGAACATCTCCAAAACATCAAGCAGGTCTTGTGGGGTTCTTCTGGTATGCAAAGGTCAGTACCTACCAAAAGTGGTCCAAGAAAGGACAGCTGGTGAAGTGGCGACACGGTCATCTAAGGGGCATCTAAGGTTCACTGATGGATGTATACTGTAGGAGGATATAGAATTTCCATAGTGCTGTATATGTCTATATATGTATAGTATAATTTATAATACTTGTGTAACACCTTGTATTAGGCTGTAGTAACTGTCTGAATGAGAGTTTATTGGAATAATGTAGAATTACTGCTAGATCTTTTCCATAAAGTACACACATGTTGATAATGCATAAACCAGCTCACAGGGGACGTAAATTGGAAGTAAATGTCATGTAAAGGGGTACCGACAGTGGGACAAGAGGGCCTAAAACACAAAGTTGGAAAAACCTGATGTATAAATCATGCATTTTCCAAACCATATTTATCCTAAATCTAACATTAACCATACTAACCATAATCCTATCCTTAACCACACTAATCCTAATGTTAACCCTAACCTAAACCAAATCCTAACTTTTACCTTACTAACCCTAATATTTACTGTTATCTTAACCCTAAGCTAAACCTAACCCTAATTTTGACCCTAATATTAACTGTTATTTTAACCCTAAGCTAAACCTAACCCCAATTTTAACCCTAATATTAACTGTTATTTTAACCCTAAGCTAAACCTAACCCCAATTTTAACCCTAATATTAACTGTTATTTTAACCCTAAGCTAAACCTAACCCCAATTTTAACCCTAATATTAACTGTTATTTTAACCCTAAGCTAAACCTAACCCTAACCTAACCATAACCATAACTTTTAATCCTTATCTAAACCTAACCCTAACTTTTACCCTACCAGCCTTAATTTTAACTCTTATCCCCCTAGCCTAAACTGAACTCTAACCCGACTAACTTTACATTTAACCCACCTTTAACCCTACTAACACTTACCTTAAAACTAATCTGAACTTAACTCTAACCCTACTTATCTTAACCCAAACCTAAACCGAACCCTAACTTTAACCCTTGTCTTAACCCTTTACTAAACCTAACCAAGACCTAACCATATTTACACTGAATATAAACTCTAATCTGAACTCTAACCTTAACATAAGGGGTACTGCACTTTTAGTTTTTCCTATAAAAGTTGAATTTGTGTTGAAAATATCAAAAGCCTGTTTAGAAGCAAGGACCAGTGAAATGTCCTCTCTTGAGCTCTTTATTTTTGATATTGTCTTATCATTGTGAGGACATTTGGTCACTACTGAGGTAGTAGTTAAAGAAACACTCACACACTTATACACACACAATGACATACACATTAGTGGAACACACAGTTTTGGAGGTTTGTATGATTTATTATTAAAATGAGATCTTAACAAGTTTACTTTTCTTCTCTTCAACACACATTTGCCTTAATCCAGCTCACACTCACTCTATTGAATCATTCTTATCAGCATGGCAGTACACTCATGAAAGCATAAATACATCCAGACCTCTGTAAGAGTTCTTGTATGATTTTTGCATGACAACACAATGAACAGACAGGTCACTGCCTCTCTCCGCTGCAGCTTTACTCCTTCTGACAAGGTAAATATTAACGTAATCATCTAACAAAGAGCAAAACATTTGTACATCATTTACATATTGGTAATTATAAAGCTTACAAAGCCTCACCAGCAGCAATCTGAGCCATTCTCTCCATTGGAAGGCCAGTCAGAGTACTTGCGTGTTAATGGGAGCATTGTGTGTGTACTAAAGATAGTGTGTATGTGTGTGTATGATCAAGGGCATATATTCAGTTGTACTGTGTGTGCATTCATGATTTGTGCTTAGAGCTGTGTTTTTCACCTGCAGTCCTGGATTAACCCTAGCAAGCACAGTTTTGTAGTGTTTTCCCTGCCCTGTGACATCCAGTACAATTCCAGCAAGGCTTCTTAATTAGTTGATTAGTTGAATCAGGGCTGTTACAGAAGGGAATGCTAACATGTGCAGAACTTGAGTATTCCAGGATGAGGGTTGGAAACCACTTCTCTCAGATCTTACATTCCTTTACCTCTTTTCCAGCACATTGGTCATGTTACTATATAAGGGAAAATATGAATAAACAACACAAACAAACAAACAGTCAGATGATTTTATACAAAGCATGACTATTCTGTTACTATAACAACACAGATATGAGACTGTATACTCAACGGATATGCCTGAGTATGGATGTACGAGTGACTTGTATGCGAGTAAAGTTGTATTTGTATAGTGCTGTTCACAACTGCTGTCCCCACACAGAAGCCACACAGAGTAAATTCTGTGTTTTTCTGGCCAACCTGTTTTAGCACACTCCAGGATGTTGTGAATATTGAGAAATGCCACGAATAAGTGCTTATATAAGCAGCTAAAAAGTGATAGCTCACCCCTCCTGACAGGCCCAAACAACACCACAGTTCACACTACACACGGTGCTGTACAAAAGCCAGATACCTCCCTCCGTTTCCTCTAATTTCCAGTCAAAAAGGCCTTTAGATACAACTTATTGTCTTTTTTCTGAGTAACTGTACAGTAGCTGGTAGACCTCCCCAAACTGCCCTCAAGAGATAAACAGCATTTAAACTTTTATCTTATCTTTTTCTTATCTAGGAGATAATCAAGCTCTGCGCTCACTTTAGATCTAACAAAAAATCCATAGGTCTTTCTGTTTATCCGTTCACTGTGAGGAGACCACTCAGTGCTGTGTGGGTCTGAAATGATGAAGAGCTGATCAAGAAGCTCTTACTGAGAAAAGGAAACAAATAAGTTGCTGGATTCTCAGACCACCCCAGAGGCGTCATTAGATGTAAGAAGCGGAATATGCCCCAAGTTCTGGAAATGAATTTTGAAGGAGGGCAAAAATCCTTCCTTCCTTCCTGCACAAAAACTGGTTTTAGTTGCTGAGGTTTCAACTGGAAATGAAATGATGGGTGGTCACTGACTTTTGCAGTGTGCTGTACACAGTGCCAGAGACTGCTCAAACATTTTTATACCACCAACATTTGTATGGCTTTATGTTACAAGAATGGCCTCATTACTTTTAGAGTTGAGCGACGTTTAGGCTGTTTTTCTTACTGTGCCTTTAATGCTGATGTAAGATAAACACTGTTCTGATTGGCTGCCCTGTATTGAGCCTCTCTCCTGACAACTGCAGTATGTGTGGGCAGGGCAAAACTGTGGTAGGCTGAATAGGCTCATATGTAAATGAGTTGTATTTCGTGACACAAATACAGTCTAGAAATAGACTGTTTTTGCAGCTTGGTTTTCCTATATGGACCACTGTAAATGGACTTTGCTGTGGGAACAGTAGGTTTCAAATCTAATAGATATATAATATATAACTATATTAACATATAACTTTAGGCTTTTTCAATTTAATAAGGCAAGGGACATTCTGTTTGTGTTGAGGGGGGCCCTTTAATACCCTGTATGTACTGCCACTTCTCACATTGTTCACAATCATGATATATGACTACTGTTACCATCTTGTTACCATCTTAGATCTGTTACCACCAATCTGTATTTCTCTAAGTCACTGTGTTATCAAGAGGTCACCAAGGCCTAATAGAGATCTACCTTCCTGTACACTATATCAATCTAATTTGTGCCTCTATACGTCCTTCTACATACGTTTAGTGCTCTGGCCTCAGTTAAAGGGGAAAGTTTTCCCCTTGTTTTGGTTTGATTTCACATTGGGAAAAATCCAAATGCACCAAAATGCATCACAACAAACCATGTGAGGACGTTCTCTCCATTTGTTTGCCAACCCTGTCTATGTTGTTCATAGTTCAAAATTATCTGGCTAATATACCAGGTTAAAGCACAGGCAAAGCACACCTGGTTATGGGAACTGTTTAGATCAATCATGCAGAGTACCCCTCTGTTGGGTCGGATCAAGGTCAGATCACAGCTATCTAGAGTTTGTGGACCAAAACCACCTCCTCTCAAGGGTCTCTGTGCGCCAAGGGTAAAAACGAACCAGAGTCTGATGTAACCGGACTACAATGTAGAGGTGAAACCTGCAAAAAAAACACTATAGATGTCTAGGACAATGATTGGAACTTGATTGAACTTATGTAATTCCTTTCAATAAGAAACAGGTCAAATGCTTATGTTGCTAACTGTCAGATAGAGCCAAGTTTAAATTTGTGCATACAGCTGTATCTTCAAACATGTCTGTTTAATTAGCTACTTAGCAACTCTCTTCTGTTCCATGATGCTGATCACTGAACATCGCTGGGTGATACAAAAACCCATAGGGAGACAGGTAGCTTGATGGACAAAGGGGGTGTTCATGTTTCTTTATTGAATGGAGAGCGCAGAAGATCTGCTTCTCAACAGCCAGATTATATTCTGTCAAAGTCCACGTTATTGACCATAAATTCCAGTTTAGTTCACGAGTATCCTACTGGCCTAATCATTGCTAAATCTATGCATATAGACATAGCAAGCCACCTCTTAGGACATAGTCATCTCATACACAATAAGAACAAAAAAAAATGTTCCCCATAGTCAGCCAAAAATTTACATATAAACAAAACCTCATTCATGTAAAACACCTGCATGTCATCACTGTCTGAACAATATCTTGCTTCTCTATTTTATTATTTATTTTACTTTTTGACATAGTTTTCAATCCCAAGATGACCTTCCATAGTCTAGAGTTACTTAAATAAAACCATGTTACATTAGTGTAAAGTCCTAGAAATGATGAAATTGTACACTCAGAAATGTACACATGTATGCACATGTGAATACACACAAACACACACACACACACACACACATATATATATATATATATATATATATATATATATATATATATATATATATATATATATATATATACACAGATGTGGTTGTAAGTTATACACTCATCATGGACATAAACATCTTGGAGCAGAATAAGTGTCAACCCTGTTAACATGTCCATGCAGGGCCTGTATGGTTAGCCCAACTGGGAACTAGAATGTTTTGTCCTCTGGTTCCACGTTGACCCCAAATATGGATAAATATGGTAAGTGATGCGACCAGGAGGGGTTAAACATGGCAACCAATGTGGGTTTTACACTGCATATGGGGCCTAAATGGGACCCATGTGAGATTAAGGTGGGCTGTAAAGATGGGGCCAATTTAAAAAGCCCAACAGGGTCCCAGTAAAAATGTATGTAGAAACCCATACAAAGCCCATGCCCATATTCCACCTATGTCACATAAGCAGCACATTGGGGGGGTCTGAAATCAACACAGGTTCAAACATTAATGCAGTGATGCTGAATGGTTTAGGTTGTCAAGACCAAGACCTCTTAATTTCCTGTCAGTAATCATGACTGGCAACAGCGGGTAGCTTCTCTGTGCTCACATAAAAAGGGCTTCTGAAGGGATGCTTAGAGATTTACACAGGTCAGAAATGTCTCTTGGAGACATTTCTAAATAACAGCAGATTCCAAGACCTTCAGTTCAATCAATTGTACATAAGTGCAAGTTATTGGGCGGTGTAGACAGGGCCTAGAAGAAGATCCAAACTGTCACCCTCAGCTGACAGCTAAGAGAAAATTAGTTCAGATGGTCAGGAACAACCGAAAAAAACACAAAGGCACAGACCTGCCATGAACTCAAAACTGCTGGAACACCAGTCTCACTGTCTGTAGCCAACCATGCTTTATGTCACTATGGACTGAGAGGCTGCAGTCCTAGCAAGAAGGCCCTGCATCAAAATCGACACCTTCAAGCTTGACTAAAGTTTGCACATGACCACATGGAAATAAAAAAAAAACTTCCAAAGGAAAGTTTTATTGTCAGATGAGACTAGGATTGAGTTGTTTGGCCACACTGACTGGAGCTATGTTTAAGGTATACAAGTGATGAATTCAATCTAAGACTACTGTGACAACTGTTAAGCATGGTGGTGGTAGCAGGAAGTAGTAAAATGAACAGTTAGTAGGAAGTCCAATATTGCCATTGCATTCATGTTTATGATGAGTGTATGTACACTTCCGACCACAACTTTATATATAAAAACAACCACACACACATTCCTAAACCCTTACTGACAGTTTCAGAGTGACTCAATCTTCATATGCCACTTTAAGCTGTCTAATGCCTTGTGCTTTCTACCCTGTGCATGGTTCAATAACTGTAAAGTGTGCTTAGTAAATACTGAACAAATTCATCAGTAAACCACCATTAAGTCGCAGATAGCTGGTCTTTATTGCAGACAGTGGCTGCCTCTATAGTTATATGTCAATTCTTAATGCAATGCGGCCCAATATTGGGCAAAGAATGCAGGACCAACCAAAACACTGACTTTAGGTTTTTAGGTTATTCATTTCAATAATAATAATAATAATAGTAAATCTAATATATAACAATATACAGATCATTAACTAATGACTGTTAATAATTACCATTTACTGTGTATTGTCCCTCTACTGTAAGATTATCATTTTACAAATACAAAAATTTGTTCTGACAGCATGATAAATAAACGTACACGCAACACTGATGTCATGTAAAGCAGTACTTCTTATCAAGGCAGTCAGCCAGAAATCTGTATCGTATTGTGTAAATATAGTGCTAGAGCTGTGTGAACTGTATTTTTTCTTTTTGGAACCAGGTATTCAGGAGAGGTGAGACCCTTGTTTTAAATCTAAAAAGTTTCCATTTCAGCCAGGAGAGAGGAGCGATCCAGACATCTCTCATTTCTACAACCAAGGTAAAACATTTCTATACAACACAAACAAACAAAACAAAAGCAAAAAAAAAAAAAACGTAGATTTTTCTTTCCTAAAGTTTACAATATAAAACTCAAGTGCAATAAAAGTTCCAAATATTAGTTACAAAACATAAATGTAACTCCATAGTAACCCTTTGTTACTGGCAGGTAGTCTTTTTTGTGTTATATATGTCTTTTTAATCTGGTCTTCTTTTTTTTTACATTGTGAAGTGATTCCATTCTCTCTATGTTGTAATGAAAGAAATCTTTAAGTGCACCAGTCATTCCGGAAAGCAATCTTGTGCACGTCTGGGGCATGAAATACTTTTTCTTCTTTTTTTTTCTTCTCAAAATAACAATATATATCCATGTGTGTATGGATGTACACCTGCATAGCATAGGCTTGCACATGCTTGCAAACACACATACATATATACATGCACACGTACATACATATACAAATATATAGATATTAAACATCCAGGGAGTGGGTCTCTGCAAGTTGTAGCACATAAATATTTAAAAGCATAAAAAAAACAAAGCAAAACACAAAAAAGGGAACAAAGAGCACAGAATGAGAAAAATGGAGAAAAGAAGTCCAAAGGAGACTCCAGATGAGAGGTAGGAGAAAGGCCAGACCTCGTCTTTCTGTGGTAGCAAGGCATCCTGGGATCTAGCTAGCAGGTTGAAATGTTTCATAGGCAGAGAAACAGAGAGAAAAGCTGAGAGGTACAGGAGAAAGGAGGCATTTAAGGGGAGAGTAGGGTAGAGTGGGTTTGAGAAAAGAAGGGTTTCATATTTTTTATTTGTACGGCCGTAGAAACCTGGTGACTTTGGAGCGTAGCAGCTTAATAAAGGAGCGTGGGAACATCTCTTTGGACTCTTGAACTGTGTACTTGAAATAGTTGTGAGGGTGTGCCAGGACGTCAAACAGAGCCTTAATCAGCTTCTTGTCCTGAAAAAGAGGAAGGAAAATCACTCTCACACCTGTTCTGATTCTAATTTTGGAGACTCAGTTCTTAGTTAGTCAGATTATGATGTTCGGACCCAATGTCAAGAACGGCTGTCAGATTCAGAAATCTGAAAATGCTTAAAATCGTAGAGACATAAAAAGTAAATCGCAGTTTTTGAAGTGCTTTACAAACTTGCCTTGTGAATTGTCATTAGAAATAACACTAATAATCCACTGTCCTGCACTGAGATTAAAGCCTGTGGGATCACATTTTGACATGTTGTTGATGTTGTTTTTTGCAATAGTTTTAGTAGAAAGCACAGGGCAGAAATATAATACATCCCTCCTTAAAAAATCATCAATATGCACTCATCAGACCTCTCCAGGAACGTTCTGGGCATGGCCTTAATATTCTAATAAAAATGACTGACAGCCCTCTATCACTATTTGGCAAACCAAATTTGTTTAGGTTACCATGGTAACACACACATGCCTGAGACATTGGAGTAGCGTTTCTTAGCTTTTTACTTTGAATTGCGGTTTGTGATTTCCCAGATCTTTCAGGTTTACTGAGGTTTTGATATCTGTAACTGAGGTACCAGCCCATGTGTAGATACAAGCTTGAGCCCCGTCCCATCCCATCCAATGCCTATCACCTCTCCGCTTCTCTTATGGTGTTGCTTTGGGACCTCTAATCTGTCCCCACACCCAGCCGCTCAATTCTGTGGTGAAGTGGAGAGAAGATGGCTGTCGGAACATAACGTCGGAACATAACTTCTAAACCTGGTATCTTCTCTCCAGGTTTAGCTTTAGCTCCCCAGTTTGCTTAGACTCAAAGAGAGGGCGGAGCCATGTTAGCCTTGTGATTGGTCAGGATACACTGATGTAAACCCACTTTTAGAACCGCCCATTCCACATGGAGTGGAGAGCAATACTGGTGAAATACAGCAGACACTTATCAGACTTTGGGAAGATGTTCATAAGTAGGTTCCCAGGAGCTTTAAACTTAAGAACAGCTGCACTGATGTCTAAAGATTAAATTACAGCTCACTTTTAAGATCTCCTGGTGATTCTCTGATGCGTAGAGTCTTCCATCTCGAACGATATCCTCTATGAGCTGCTGGTAATCCTCTGTAACACAAAAATATGCATATGCTTATGCAATATGCTTTTCATCCTCATTAAAAAGGCAACAACAGAACACTGATTAAATTATGTAGAGAATGAGGAGAAGCCTGACCGTCGTAGGTGACGTAGGGCACTTGGAAGCCCTTCCCACTGTTGCCCTCATTGGATTTAAACTGGATCCATAGCTTACGGGAGCGGGAGGTAAAAGCGATTGGTCTCTCGTATGTCTGACACGTCTCATAGGTCGTTATTGATGTGGGCTGGGCTGAAAAAGGATGAGGCAAGTGAGTGACACTGGCAAACTGACTGCGACTAGCTAGTGAACTACAAAAATGACTGAATATCAATTTTAATAGACAAGCTGTGTGTTAAACCTACAACTCTTCCTCATGACAAGCACATCTCCACACTCATCCTCAATGGGCAGGAAGATCTCAGGCACCACGATGAGGATGCGCCTCTTATTGGGAGGGTTGATGGTCCAGACACAGTCCACATTAGATGGGTAGTCTCCAGGATAGTTGGGGGACTCAATATACCCCATGAAATCTCCCAGCTCTCCACCACACATTTGGTCTAAAGAGTGATTAATCAAGATAAGTACATTGTAGGATGTTAGGCAAACATACACCTAGTCAAACACAGCATATACGAGCACATTTGCGCTGGTCTTGGTCTCATGGCCACAAATTAATGATCTTGGACTCAATCGCAACATTTTTTTTTACCCGTTTTGTCTTGATTCTGGGCAAAGAGGACTTGTTTGTCTTTCTGGTCTGTATTGACTAGTAACTTTTACCCTACTTTTCTTCAATATTCCACTGAATATTCAACAAATTCAATAGTCATTTCTCCACATGATTTATCTTTTTTGTACGTTTATTAAATATATACAACTAATTCAGTAGTCCTTTCTATACATGTTTTAATTATTTTGTTGTTTTATTTTTATTGAGTATTCAACAAATTCAGTAGTCCTTTCTCTGTTTTATCTTTCTCAACTTTTATTGAATTTTCAACAACATCCGTAGTCCATTCTCTAAATGTTTTATCTCTTTGTACTTAAAATATTATTACAAATATTCAAAAAATTCAGTAGTTCTTTCTCTACATGTTTGATTGTTTTTTTTATTTATTTTTATTGAATATTCCACAAATTCAGCTTTTTTTATACTTTAACTAAATATTCAACAAATTCAATAGTCCTTTCTCTATGTTTTATTTTTTTGTACTTTTGTTATTATTCAACAAATTCGGTATCTGCATGTTTAAAATTAAATCTGCACTGATACTGAGATAAAAACAGGTAACTGTTCTTCTTATTCTTATTCCAAACTAACACTTTCCTATTGTCCTGGTCACAGTAAAAATAGCATATGTAAAAATGTAAAAAAAAAAAGAAAAAAAAAAAAAGAAAAAGACTATGCTTTTAGGACAATAAAAACTTTTTATATATCACCTTGCAGTGTTAGAGCAGGGGTGGTAGGTGGCAACCGGTTAATTGTCACTCCCCTCAGGAGGTGTGTATAAGTGAAAAACACCTAGTCTCTCTATCCCATTTGGGTTTTGTGACACTTCCGCGTGTGCACACTTCTATGTCCTACCTTAATCTTTTTCAATGATACAGGACATGGTCTTACTCTTGCAGTGGGACACGTTTGTGGCTCCATCGAAGTCAGTGGTGGTGTTTCCAGGACAAGTGATGCAGTAGTTCTGACCAAACTCAGATTGGTAGGTGCCAGCAGGACAGCGGATGCAACGGTGAGTGCTGGAGTTGTAGTAGTGTCCTGAGGCACAGTGCACTGCACAGAAGATAGAGGTAGAGACCGGGGAAATATTAGAAAAATGCAACGTTTTAACTTTCGTGATGATATGTGGTTCAGACAAATGCAGTTTTACCTTTGGCTTCACAGTCTCTAAAAGAGGTGCTTCCCGTATGCTTGGTCATAAGTCCTCCACCACAGGGGAAGCAGAGTACACGTCCTGGCTCTGGCTGAAAGGTGCCCAGTGGGCATTGCTGACAAGGCCGGAAGCCATCAGCAGAGAAATGTCCAGCAGGGCACTGACCTGCAGCAAAAAAAGTGACATAAGCTTTGCTTTTGCATTTGCTTAACACAATTAAACTACTCAATAAATGATACATTGTGTACAGTAAATCAGCATGTAAAATTTGTGTACTACTGTGTTCATTGTATAAAAAAGGCTTACAGGGTTACCGGTTTTGATTCGAAAATATTTACCAGGACATTTTACATGACTGCAATTTATGACAATATGTATTTAATGAATATAACAGGCCTCTAGGTATAGATTGGTTTTACACACATGGTTCGTGCATGTACTATTCAACACCTCATACTACATGCAAATCTTTCGCGGCTACCTCCTGCCACCAGAGGGTGGCCTCAAGACGTTAATCAAGCCCAACGCCCAGCACCTGTACTGGACTCAGTGCTGTATCTTTCCGAGGTTGGATTCCTCTGGTTTTCTCACTCGGGCTCTCTTTAGTTCTTTCAGCAAGCTGCTTTCACAGCTGTCGCAGTGGTTAAGCCGCAGCACGTTCGCCTTGCATTTCAGCAAACTCGGTGCAAATCTCACCTTTGTATTTATTTCCTTTTGCAGTTTTAACCTGCTCTGAGATATAACAGTTCTTCAAATGCCCTGCTGGATGGGCGCATTACAATATGTGTGAGGCATGTGTGTTAAGTAGTGTCCAGTTCATCAATGATGATGAACTTTATATAAGGAGTACTAGGGATGAGGAAAAGATGAATCTCGATGTGGACATGGGCTGTTCTAAATCAATTTACGAATTTCAAAAATCGATTCTATAAATGGTAAAAGATAATGTCAACAGGGGTAAAAGCAAAACTTGTGGATGAGTGACAGAAAGCTGCATTAAAAGCAAGCATATGGAAGCGCACTGGTTCTGGATGGTAGGACCTACAACCAGCTGTTTTTAATTGCTCAAAGCTTCCACCAAACCTAGAAAGGGCAAAGCACAAATCACAAACTCTTGAAACGCTAAGCCCACACACCAAACCTGGCCTCTCAGTGAGTGTTAAATTTGTCTACTGTGTCGAGGCTGCTCGGGGGTAAGACGTATTACGTATTAAGTTTGTCCTCTGAGCCTCACTGCAAAACCTTACAGCTGACTTGCCACATCACTTCCTGATTTGTTTTATCAATAAAAGATCCTGGAAGTAAATTCATTATGGATCATTACAAGTAATGTACTTTAAAAGTATCACATGAAGTCCAAGTAAGGTAAGAAAAAAGAAATGTCTATAATAAAAAAAGATGCATATAGATTAATTCATAATAGTTTTATAATCAAATCCTATCTCTCAGAATCTCAAACCAATCGAATTGTGAGGTGCTTAGAGATTTCCACCCCTAAAGAGTAGTGACTTACATATCCATTTATAACATTAAGCCCAGCAAGACATGATGATGGTGTACCTAAGCACATGACAAACTTCAATAAATATCTTAGTAGCCGTCAGTAGACATTATTTACATATTTCAACTAGTCTATACATTTCCAGGTTTTCCAGAAGATGTGGGAATCCTGGGCTTGCCTATGAAGATGGTAATAGTGTTTATTATTGTTGTCATTTGGCATACCTTCCTATTGTTGTGTTGGTTGTTAAAAGAACCAATCAATTAAACCAATTAAAGAAAACAAACCAATTAAAAATCTACAATTGGTGGGCTTTGTTAGATCATGTTCTTCACTTGTCAAAGAAACGGCATTAGGAATCTGTTCTTAAAGGAGAGGGCATAATAAATGTCTGAAATAGACACTTTTTTTGTGCAGCCTTAAAGGGTTACGAGGTTCATTTTTGGGATTCCGGTAAATCTTTTCTACACTCCACAAGGGGGCACCAAAGTAGTCAAATTGGGACAAATTCAATGTTGCCAAGTGCTCCCAGGTCATATCTGTCTTTTTTTCTCCCTCTTGTACTCCCATGAGATTACCACAGTAACCTTCCTCCACATTTAAATAACAACATGAAACCAGGTCTTCTTCATTGATCCTGCATTTCAATGTTATTGATTACGTTTGGGGACCTGCTGGGGGTCAGGATGGTGCTGCATTAATGAGTCCCTATAATCAATGTTTGGTATTACCATTACAAAGCCATTCATTGATTTGACTCAGTCAAATGTGTCTCCACATGCACACACAGACACGCACCTCCACACTCAGAGACGTTTTTGGCCCCCGCGATGCCCTGCGACTCAGTGCTTGGGCAGGGTTCGCAGGACAGCTGGCCATCCATATCCTGATAGGTTCCTGGAGGACACTGCACACACTGATCCTGCTCACCACTGTAGAACGTCCCGACACCACAGCTGACTGGGAGACAGACACACACACACACATACACACAACAAAGTTACATAAACTAGATGTGTGTGTGTGTGTGTGTGTGTGAACTACTTGTACATTAATCACTCACTTCGCAGAACACCTACCACACTTGCCGTCAGTGAGGACCTGACCCGTGCTACACGTCTCAGCTCCCTCAGACTGCCGGACAGCTCGCTGGGCCACCTCGTATGCCGTCCCCGAGAACTGAATGTAGAACTGCTGCTTATTGATGGACTTCCTCAGGGTTCGTAGTGTGTTCTGCAGCCTTTGCTTTGTCTTCTCCCGCACGCAGTCCACATTACATGATTCTGATGTGTACATGTGCAAAGGTTTTGTTAAAAAACAAAAGGTCCAAGACAAAGGGTTCTTTAAGCGATACCATTTAGGACCTCTAAACAATCCTTCTTGGAAAACGACTTGTGAATGTGGAGAACCTTGAAAGGAACCATGGAATAACATGGATGTTTATACAGTTTAAAAGGCTCTTCACACTCATTCCACATCTTATTTACACAAATGCTCCACTAAGAACCCTCTATTGAGTTTCTGTGTGGAACCAAACCATGTATGGCATTGTGTAAAGAATTCCTTTTGGTCCCTTTATTCATGTATTTATTTATTTATTTACTTACTTACTTCAGTCAAGATGGAAGGACACACACACACACACACACACACACACACACACACACCTGAAGCCTCTTCCTCCTTCATCTCCATCTCAAACTCGGCAGTAATATGCGAGACCTCTTTAGAGGGAGACTTCCGCCCACGCCGGCGCTTTTTAGAAGACTCACACTTCAGATTCACAAATGTCACCTGGCAGTCCTCTGTGCAGGGGAATTGACCTCCTGAGGCAAGGTAAGGGAAGACAAGGTTTATTTATGCAGCACTTTTCAGGTGGAGGGGAAATGAGAGTCAAAGGAGGGTAGAGGGAGGGCAGTAAGAATGATAATGCAGTTGGTAAGCTATGCTTCATAAAAAACAACTAAGTGCTTTTGTTAATACAATTACAGCAATTACAGCAATACAGCAATTACAGCAGTTTGCAAATTTCCAAAACTCCATCTTTAGATGTTTAACTCTATTCCCCTCAATGCCCATTTTATCCACTAAGTGGCAATGTAATAAAAGATATATATTTTTTGGAAGATAAGGAAAAAAATGAACAGAAGTGTATTATTGTGATGTGGCTCTTTAGACATTTACGTCTACACTGAAAATTAATGTTAAAGGACGTTCTACACAGCCTAAAAATATTTTTTGAATGGAAGAAACGTCACAATGAAATGTATGTTGTGTTAACTTGTGTTACTGCTCGGTTGAGCTGCCCAGTTAGGGTACACCAAATTGGATGTAAGCTAAATGTTAGCTTAGCACAAACACTGCACATGATCTTATTAACAATTTATTGGCTAGACTGAATTGTATGTGTTATAGCACTGGCATTCCTTCAGATTTGCATATCTTCAAAGCCATTTACACTCTACACAATAACATATAAACTAGCTGAGCCTCATTGAAAACACTATTAAATAGCTGTAGCTACAGCTATCTAGGTATCTGATAGGAAGGTAGCTATAGACTATAACTTGTAGCAGAGGCTGTAGCTGATGTGATGGACATAGTTGTCCATGATTTATTTAGCAAGGTCAACTTGATTAAAATATAGTCCTATTGTATTACAGTGCCTAGCTCATGTCTAGAATTACTTTAACTGGCAAGTTAACAAAAACTAAGAAAGTGGCTAAATAAGGATCCCAGAACACAATTGTATCAATAAATATTTTTGCACATATTTGTTAGTGTGACCTGTTAAAAGGTTGATACAGCCTCTGGATGGCTCACCTTGCAGGCTCTGTTTCGCCACATCTCGATGCTTCTCTTTACTGCGGGGTCTCAGGTGGCACTTGGCGTCCTTGATCTTAAACCGTGCCTTCTGCTTAACGGGCTGGGCCAGGGTCTCTGACAGACAGAAGATGAGAGGCGCTTGCATGTTCACTCATATTTCAATGTGTCGAATAAACCTCACTAAAACAGCAAATTAATCAGTCTCAAGGTCAAAAATGCTGTCTGTCCTGCAAGCTAAGTAGATACTTCCAAGGAATTCCAAATGCGAGAACCAGGGAGGCGAACTGAGGACAAGCTGTGGTTGTGGTCGTCTGCGGTCATTCTAGAACAGTCTCGATGTGTGTTGAGAATGCTCTTTGGGACAGGGCAGTTAGGGCAATAAGGGCGCATTTGGCATTATGAATGCTCTCATACACACACACACACACACACACACACACACACACAGAGACACTTGCACACTTACAAACAGCGTAACACGAACTATGCGTGAACCGGGTGTGTAGCGTGCTCCCCTTGGGCCCATGCAGGGCTTTCTGGAGCGGCTGTGGTCGAGCGCAGTCTGTATATTTCATATCTGTCAGCAGACAGACGATCGGCCAGAACAGTGTCATTTAGTCAGGTTCAGAGCATTCCTCTGTGCTCTGTCCAACACCGGGAGCTGTGTGTCAGTCTGAGCACTGAGTTAGTGTCCAAAATCTACAGAACACAACACACTGGGAAATCTAGAATTCAGCAACTGTGGAGAAAGGGAGGGATATGGCTCTCATAACCGTACATTTACTAATCGACATAGATGTGTGTGTGTGTGTGTACATTTTTCAGTGGTTAATAGTTTTGCAGTTATTCTCTTTACAGCTGCTATGACTTACATTTTTTCTAACTTTCATCTCCAATATGCAAAAAAACAGGGGAAAAAGAAAAGTGCACATTCATGGCAGTTCTTTCTGAGTAGAAGAAGCAAGGGGAACACTTTTTTTAGACAAAAGCTGACAGACTTTAAAATCAGGTCTTGAGAAGGAACATTCACCAATGCTAAGACAAACCTTCACACACACATCTACAGACAGATACATAAATACTGTATAGAGAGAGCGGGATGTAAAAATGCTCAGCGAGAAGGGAACCATGCTGGCATGCCAATTTTTGGGCAACCCTGTTTAAAATATCTTAAGGTGGATAGCTAAGCAAGTAAAAGACGACATGATTTCCAACAGGCATAAAGTTTAAGATGATGGATTTCTTTAATAATTCCTATTATTTATTTTATTTTACAGTTTTTTACAAAAAGTAAAAGGGTTCGAAGCATAGATTTAAAGATTTTTGCATGGTCAGCATGTTTGCATGCCAAGCATAACAGCTTGTGAATGTTTGCTTTGTCTCTCACTGAGTCTCTCAGCTCTTGGTTGGAAGTGTGCGGGACATGGCAAAACCTTCAGCTTGCACCTCTTGAGGTAGTCCATTGTGGGTTTTGAAATTGTTTATTTTTTGGCAATTCTTATCGATTCCCGTGAAACGTGGCCACTGGCTGCAACACAAGCTCTCATGCTTAACACTTGGAGAGGTGTTCTTTACATAAAAGTCTGCACCATTTTTATCCAAACATACCTCATGTTATTTTATAACTTCACCAGGGCAAAGGACTTGTTTCCAGAATACATCAGGTATCTTTAGATTTGCTGCTTCGCTGGCTCCCAAGTTGCCCGTCCATGTGCCAGCTCTGAAGTTGCCTGTCCTTGTGCCGACTCTCAAGTCGCCTTTCCTTGTTCCAGCAGCTCTCAAGTCGCCCCTTCCCAGTGTTGGCTCTCGGGTCTCACATCCCTGTGTCGGCACTCAGGTCGCCCGTCCTTGTGCAGGCTCTCAAGTCGTCCATCCCAGTGCCAGCGCTCGGGTCACTCGACCCTGTGCCGGCTCTTGTTGCCCGACCCTGTGCCAGCTCTCAAGTCCTCTTTCCCTGTTCCAGCTCTCATGTTGTCCAGTCCTTGTTTCTGTCCCAGTCTCTGTAGTTACCTCTGTCTATGCCTGTCCATTCTTCTTTGTTTACAATTGTGAGTTTTATGTGTTTATGTGTTGTGGTCTCTCTTTCTACCCTAAGCCATGCCTCGTTACTAGTGTTTTGACCTGTGTGGAATCTGTAGCCCTGTGTCGTCTGTCCTATGTGTTTCTAGTCTAGTCCTGTGTGCAGACAGTCCTTTTGTTTTAGTGTTCCTTTGTCTGGTCTTGCGTCTACATCTGCATCTGTCCTTTTGTCTACTGACCTGTGTTTTTCCATGCCGTGGTTTCCATGTTTGATTTTTGTCTCATGCTCAGAATCACACAAGGCCTGAACTTTACCTGTATACGTACACCAAGAGTGTCTTGGGTTTAGAGCTTAAAAGGAGAGAGAGAATGGAGGGGAGGTTACCTGTACAGCTCTGTAAAGTCGAGGTGCTGGAGCTGGCGGTGGTGTTCCTCTTTGGTGCCACTTTGCCTGGTTGTACTGGTACTCCACAGCTCAGAGTGTAACTGTTTTCAGAGTCTACACACACACACACAAATGTATTGAAAATTAGCAGACACTGTACATAGGCTGCTGTGTGTGTATTGGCGTATGTGTTGTGTGTACTTTTGATATACATAAAGTTTTGTGTCTATGTGTGTATGCTTGCATGTGAATGGTAATGTGTGTATGTGTGTGTGTGAAAGGCATAGTTTGGCTGTCAGAATGACAGAGCACAGTGAGGTTGTCTAGAGAGCCATTGGCCTGACTTTAGCCTGGCTACAAATCGTGCAATGGCAGGCTGAGTATTTCTGTTGGCCTACCACCACACACCCAGGGGTGTACAGGATTAAAAGAGGTTTTATACAGCTTGAGCACTCCTTGTATGAAGAGACTATTAACACACACACACACACACACGTGCAGGGGTATGTTTAACCATTTTATATATTGTACATATGCTTCCTAAGGGACATGTGGGATTAGAAGAGGATTTTTATGGCTTTTTATTACCTATTATCAAAGTACTTCACACACACACACACACACGCATATGCCTATGTGCGATGAGGGGAATGAAAATGAGTTTCACCGAGAACATAAAGGGAAGATGATTGAGTAGCTGGGCTTTTGGAAGCCACACTCTGTTCTCACCCTCCTTTTCTCCAGAAAGATACTGTATATAAAAGCAAATAATTCACTTCAAGAGCAATCCATCAGCCTCACACACACCTCAGCCAACCCAAACGCAGCACGTGTTTATTTAAAACACAGTGGATTCGCAGACGGAAACAGCCCTGCGTTACGGAATGTAATTGCTCTCAAGCCATTTGAGCATTGTGAAAATGAGACAATCTTACACTATGCTGTCTTTCCTGATCAGTACAAAATGGGCTCCTGGACGATTCTGGTATGCATTCCGATGCAATATCGTGTAGAAAGCTGACAAGCGTCCGACACAAATCTGCGCATGTATGTGAAAAGTAAACCATAAAGACTACTATAACGTTCCCAATTTTCCAATTTCCACCCACTACACTACTCCCCGTATCACAAAACGCACAGTTACCTACAGCCAGCCAACTGCCGTTAACGCAACAGCAGACCTTTGCTTGGAGGAGAACACTGTTCTTCAGAACTTCAGCTAATGCACTGGCTACTGGGGGGAAGATGGAGGGCCATTCTACATTCTGATTCTGTGTTTCACACTGAAATACACATACTGACTGTACAACATGTACAGATATTTGTGGACACCCTGAATGCATTCAGATGCTTTAAGTTGCACCCATTGCTGAAACCACTGCGCAAATATGCACACACACAGCTAATGCCGGAGAGGGGTATGAAGCCCGTCAGCATCGAGTTGTAGAGTGCTCCATCTAATACATCTAAGATAAGTTGGTGAGTTGGGAATGGGAATGAAGTGGGGTGGTGATCATCCAACTTCCTGAACTCACTAATGACCTTGTTGTTGAATGCAACTAAACATTCTCATAGCAGTGCTCCAACATTTAGTGGAAAGCCTTCCCTGGACAGTATAGGCAGTTGCTCCAACAAATGTAGGATAAACTCTTCTTTTTTTTTAACAACCTTGATTTCAGAAGAAGTAGGTGTCCCAATACTTTTGTCCATTAAGTGCACATCACAGTAAAGTAGGAAAATGCATTATAAATCCTGCTCTACTGTAGTTATGAGCGACGATGGCAAATTCCAGAAAGTCTAGAAAGTAAAAATGCTCACTGAGTGTCGAAAATCTTATCAATTCTAGCACTTTATGCCAGAGCTAGGGGCATAATTTGGGGCTTAATCGTTTAACATCTACAGCTAGATTGATGCCCTGCATCAAGAATCTTCAGATTCTTTGTGGGAATGAATGACTGGTATACCAGCACATGTCAGTAAGTCACAGGGCATAGGACTGCAATCATGCTTCTAAAAGTGTGATGAGCAGCAAAGGCCACTAGATGCCAGCAGAGAGTGGAGAGTGTTTGCCATGGCATCATTGCACCATGATACCAATACACCTTTCCAGCAGTGCACAGTTCAATACATTTCATCTGAACAGGTGACAGACTGGAATCAGTAAGACCACTCAGTGGATTGGAAAACTGTAGCGACTTTTTTCAAATGCCCTGAAGTGAACTGGACCGAATCAATTAGAACTGAAGTGATGTGAACTGAGAAGAGCTGCAGAGAAGCACTGACCTGCCAGAAAGAGGGCGTTTGACGGACAGGACAGTGAGCACACCTCCACGCCACCTGTCTTGGTGCAGATGAGCAGAGCACGAGGAGCTGGCTTCCCATTAGGCAGGCAATTCACCGCCTCTGAGGGTCACACAGGGTCACATAACCATAGCAACACCATACACACACACACATATGCATAAACAAACAAGATCAGGAACATAATGGGTATTGAGAGGGATAAGAGTGAGAGCTTACCAACACAGTCTTTCTTGTTCCAGTGTAGCTTCTGCCCAGGAGGACACACACACTCATAGCTACCCTGTGTGTTCACACAGCCATGCTCACAGCTCCCGTTATTGATGCTGCACTCGTCGATGTCTGAGAACAGAAATGGACTTTATGTTAAAATTGGAGGCAAAACAGCATATTTAGTAGCATACGCTATATGGACAAAAGTATCGGGACACCTGCTTTTGTTGGAGTAAGTCCACTGTCCAGGGAAGGCTTTATACTAGCCTTTGGAGCATTGCTGTGAGGATTTGATTGCATTCAGCGACAAGAGCTTTAGCGAGGTCAGGATATTGGTTGCTCACCACTTGGACCACGCCTCATTGATGGAGCACCATCATTCCAGAAAACACAGTTCCACATCTAAATGCTTAAACCCCTCTAGACCACGCCTGGCATTAGACATGGTGCCACTAGATTCATATTAATCTGCTCTAGAAAGTCTTATTCTATTGGTAATACTTCTCTACAGGGACTAGACAAGCTGTGTGTGTGAGTGTGTTTTGTGCATTTGCACATCTGTTGCCGTAACGAGTGCAAGTTAAAGAAGCTGGATGCATTCACTAGAAGGGGTGTCCACAAATATTTGGACATAAATTTTGTCATCATTTTGTGATATCTTAGGGGGTATATCATGATCTGCTACAGCACACACATGCATACACACACATTCAGACATATGCATCTAGGAAAATGAACATAATAACGTTAGCCTATTCAGGAGCACTGGAGGGTGAGGAGCTGTCATCAGTGGCCATCTGCACATGCTCAGTTAACCTCAATAACAAGACAACACAGTCTATATGTATGTGTGTGTGTGTGTGTGTGTAAATATGGTGTATATGTGTATGTTTGTTAATGTGTGGACACACCTCCACAGTGTGTGAGGCCATAGAGAGTGTAGCCTCTGTGACACACACACTCAAAGCTTCCTGGGTAGTTGATGCAGGTGTGATCGCAAGTCCTCTCAAAAGAGCACTCGTCAATATCTGCAGGGAAAGACACACAACCCAGTATTAGAATAGACATCTTTACAAAATCCTTATGCATTAGCAATGTAACTGAACATGAATGCACAGCCTGAATGTAAACAGATAATATGCTTTACGCTCACACAAAGGAGGAGCTCTATGCTTTTTTACTGTGTAGGTAGCAGCACTTTCAACATGTGTTTCAATGCAGTGTTTTAAACCCACTCCCATCAGACTTCAGCAAAAGTAGTGGCAAAGCTGACAAGCTCATCAATATCCACATGGCTATGAGAGCAGGCAAAGGCTGGGGAAGGACGTTCCAGTAAACTCTGGTAAAGGACACAGCTGGCCGCCAGTAATTTGCTCCAGTAGCCTGAAGTAAACACTGCCTTATGAAGCTCCAAAATAAAACCATATTGCTATGCAAACTGGCCTAGATACAGGCAAGAATTTGCAGGCATTTTATTCACATGTTTAACATAAGGCGATGGATCTCTGCTGGGGGGTGATTAAAATAAAAGTCACAAAAAACAATAAAATAAGAAAGTCATATATTAACCTTAAATTAAGCATTATGCAAGAATTTGTATTATTTGCTCCTGGGCTCCCCCTTCAGGTGGAGAGTGTAATTCACTTTTACTCCACCGCAGTAAATACAAATCACATTTTGAGCACACACTCATGGTGTGTATTTGTTGAAAGTGAAAGAAGTACATGGAATGACAAGGTAGAGCAATATTACAGGATTTTACATATAAGCCGAGCACAGAGCGATTTAGATTTTTTCAACTATTCTGAAGCTGCTGTTTGTAGGTTACTGGGCATTTTCCTGTTGTTTTTTACTGTTCCTAAATAATACATAAATATTGAAAGGTTATAGGTTAAAGGGGTGTAGACCACGCCCAGGCCCAGGTAAAGACCACAGCCACTTCTGGTTTAAAATTGAATACAGATACAGATAATTATAGTTATAGTTTGAGTTTTAAACAGACAGACCAAAAAAGGCAAAATCGTTCCCTCTGCCTCTGGCTTCCATTATCCCAAACAGTAATGTGAAAACAAAAATCAGAAAATAATGTTAGCTATGAAGAGGAGAGATCTCTCCGCTCTCTCTCTTTCTCTCTGTTCAAACACACTGCCAACAGGCACAGAGCCAGAGCAATTAACCCTCCCCTTACGCCTACTCTGGCACAGTCACACATACACACACAGACACACACACACACACACACACACAAACACAAAATCACCTCAACCACAACTATTTTCCCTGGGTTAACTGGCATGGAAGGAGTAAAAACAATAAATAAATAATTCACAAATAAAATCATAAGCATATAATTACTGCTTGCCAGCAGACAACTCAGTCAAGCCAGGTTTTAAAGCATCATGGAATGAAGCAGGTTCTACTGATAGGATTAAGAGAGAGGGAGAGAGTGAGAGAGTGAGAGAAGGAGAGAGAGAGAGAGAGAGAGAGATGGGAAGAGAGAGCAACATACTCCACACTTGTACCCTATAGACCCGTTTTATTTATATAAGTTATGTTTTACTAAAGGTGGAACAAAAACCCTGTATCTCCAAAATGTAAACTTTACAGGAACAAAAAAAAAACTTTTTTACTTCAATTTAGAATAGAAGTATTTCTCTGATTGTGAAGGAAATCGCAGCTTTGCAGTAGTGATGCATATAACTGCACATAAACGCATATTAAAAATTACGTGAAATTGGGGGTTTCTTTAAGCTTTCCATTTCAGGAATGTATTTCACAAGAGCAGAACACACTGATATACAGTTGCCGCACAGAAACAGAAGCCATGGTGTACAGCTGTCTTGGCAGGTGCGTATTACTTTACCTTGACAGGTGCGTTCATTGGTCAGGAGCTTGTAGCCTTTCTGACAGCTGCACTCGAAGCTGCCCACGGTGTTCCTACATAAGTGGTCACAGCCTCCGTTGTTCTCCAGACACTCGTCAATGTCTATGAAAATCAACAAAATGACACAGCGGTGCTTAGCGCTGGCACAAGCAGAGAAACACAGTAGTTGGAAATCACACAAATATTCACTTACATGCATGCACGTACACACACACACAATCACACACACACACACAGGCTCAAAAACATAGAGAGGCACAGAGTCTCAGCCAGCGCTGGAAAACCATCCACAATCCCAATAAAAGGGAATTCATTCGAATGGTAGGACATTTACTAAAGTTTTAGAGTGCCTGACTTTATGTGCATGTTTAAGTTTGTGTGTGTGTGTGTGAGAGAGAGTGTAAGAGGGACAGAGAGTTTGCGGTTTCCTCTGCAGTTCCTTAAATAGATGAAGCAAACGCAGGCTGGCTCAGATGTGCACTAATATTAACTGAACTGAGGTAGTAAAGAAAGTTTCCAAGGAGCTCCGACCGCAGATGCGCATGCCAGCAGTGTATGGTACGTCACTGTTGGTCACGCACACACGCATGCACACTTGCACACACCACATACATACACGCATGAAGTCAGACTTTCTGTCAATATGCCAGAACACATGAATCCATTCATTTCACCAGTCATTCTTTTTTGATTCAGGTAATCCTTTTCTCTTTCTCTTTCCTTCACGAGTTTCCCTTTTTATGCTGTTCATTCATTCCCTGACTTCCTCTCTTTTGAGCCAGATACAATGGGCACTCCTAAAACAGTGGCAAGTGTGTTAGTTTGTATATATGTATGTGTGTGTGTGTGTGTGTGTGTGTGTATGTGTGTGTGAAGCCCAGTGGCCTGGCTGTGGACTTTTCAGAGCTGTCTGATTGTATGATACGCCTTTTACCTGGAACTAATGGGACACGATAACCGTGTAACAAGCTCTACTCAGCTGCATTGAGAAACAAATACAGCATTCAGGTTCCATTTCCCATTACACCTCAATCCTCCATAGATATGCTTATGGAGGGGACGATTTGATCACATGTTCCTAAACTAAGAGTTTAATACCTTTAACAACTCTTAACTCAGGAGAAAAGCTACCTACTACTGCAAAAAGTGTCAAGCAATGCGGCGATACAACGACAAGTAATAAATCAAGTTGAGATTTTGTCAACTTTTTATGTTTTCTTGAATTTTCAAATTTCCTCACAAATTTGCTACCAACCCACCCGTTCCTAGCAAAGCTTGGAGGGTAAGGACTTAACACATGTCTTTTCTAATACATGCAAAGCCAGCCACTGGCCCTATTTTTTTTAAACTGCTGCCAATGCAGCATTGCTAGGCAGCCCACACGTTTGGAGGAAGGTGCCAAGTTCCCAGCTCCACCGCACCTGTGCAGGCCAACATGGCTTGAAAGTGAATGGGGAGAGAGCATTATCTACCCACCTGGAGAGAGCACAGCCAATTGTGTTGTCTTGTGGCTGCTGATGGATAAGCAGCATGGCACAGGATTCGAACTTGCGAGCCCCGGGCCATAATGGTAGCGCTTTAGACCGCTGAGCCACTCTGGGTCCCTACGCTTGATTCTATATAATTGGCTCCAAATAAATTTTCCGACCAATCGTAGGGCAGGGCAGGGGCTGCAAAAACGTTTTGGTCCTATTGGCATACTGTTCCTATTCCTAACAGAGTGGTGTTTGGAAGAGAGGCTCATAACCACTGATGCATCTGTGCACATATACAGGACAAAATGCACATATTTAATAATCATTTTTTGAAAACAATATCGATTCATATGTATATACAACTTGTCGCCTGCTAGTGTGAACACATGGTTAGGGGTGTAAACCTGCCCACTGGATAGCAGTGTTATACTCTGTCTTCAGATCTCACTCTTCTGATTGGATGAAAAGTCTTTTTTTTACTCATTATATTGTCTTGTTTACAGTATCGCAATATATCGCAACAGATTGAATCATAACCCCTGTATCATGTCATGTATCATATACGACCAGGTTCTTGCCAATACACAGCCCAATGAAGCCTGCATGACCCCAATTCCTTTCAAGGGCCAATAAAATCAGTAAAACCAGGCAAATAATTATTAGGCATGTCCGGGAGCTGCAAGTATTAATAACTCATGAACGGCCTTCAGAGCTATTGCAAATGACCTCAAGCCTGTTGCACACACACACACACACATCAGCTCTGGATTTGGCACAGTGACTAATGGAAATGTGGACTGATCCAGAGCTGTAGATGGCCAGTGGCTGTAAGGCTGTCAGGCCAATAGCCTACTGGCTCTTCTGATTTTCAAACATCTCCTCTAAATCCCTCTATTCTTATCCCCCTCTCCCTCCCTTCGGCCTGCTCGCTTAGTCAGCATATCTCCTCTCTTTCACTTTCTCCATTCTCAGCCCCCCCACCCCCCGAGCATCAGCATCTCCTTTTGTCTGACACAATATCTTCTTTACATTTCTGTACGTCCACTTCTATTCTTCTTTCATGGCCCTCTCTCCCTTTCTATACCACTAGCTGTCGCTTATCCTCTATCCATTCTTTGCCCGTGCTCTCGTCATTCTCTGCTCACTTTTGCAGAGAAGTGAAAGAAGGGCAAGATGGAAGAGTAAATAAAAGAGTAGAGGTGAATGGAGGAGAGGAGGCCGGAGACGAAAGAGAGGAAAAGCTAGGAGAATCATTACTGGCAGTTTAAAGACACTAAGCCTCTTTTTATTGGGGAGATAAGCGATCCAAACTGCTGGAGATTTAAGCCGAAAGGCCAGGAGCTCTGGAAGAAGTGGAGCCAGAAGCAGACTGCTAGCCAGAGACTGTACAGTAGAGCCTAGCACAGAGGGCAGACCATAGGTCAGGATAGGACAAAGGTTTGTAAAGGCAGTTCTCAGATCAGAGGGAACTGGGAGCTTAAACACTGGAAAAGTGGAAGGTGTGAAAAGTCAGGTTTGAGATAATGTTTTTAATCTTCATTACTAAGAAAAGATGAACATACACACAGATCAGCCATAACATAATTACCAGCTGCCTAATATTGAGTAGGTCTCCTTTGTGCCACCACAACAGCTCTTGTGGTCTTGTGATATCTGGCACCAAGATGTTAACTGCAGATTCTCTTCTCTAGGGCCTCCAAGAATTAAATAACCTTTGACGCCCATTCCCCGGTCACCAGTTCACCTGCGGTCCTTTCTTGGACCACTTTTGTACGGTACTGACTACTGCATACCAAGAACAACCAACAAGACCTGCATGCCCTTTGGGAGATCTAGCCATCACAAAGTGGCTCAAATTCTTATGCTTGTCCAATTTGTTCTGCTTTTAAGACATTACTCTCAGGAACTGACTGTTGCCTCATTTCATTTTGGCAGATCCCACTATAGATGAAGATATTAATGTTTTTCACGTCACCTGTCACCATGCTAATGTTATGGCTGATCAGCGAATATACACACACCTCACAGGATAAATTCAGAGGTTCATTCATTTTTATCAATAATGTTTAAATAGCTCTGACCAGAGGAGGATGGGTCCCCCTTGTGAGTCTTGCTTCCTCCCAAGGTTTCTTCCTCCAGCTCTGAGGGAGTTTTTCCTTGCCACTGTCGCCGTTGGCTTGCTCACTTTGATCCTTCATGTCTTACATTTTGTTTTGTTTTTTTGTCTCTGTCTTTTACTAATTACTAATTATGTAAAGCTGCTTTGTGACAACAACAGTTGTAAAAACGCTATGCGAATAAATTTGACTTGACTTGACTTGACTTGACTTGACTACTCTGGCCAAACAAGCAATAAATCCAATAGATGTAAATTCTTACAGCAACAACTGCAGCAGCTGGAGTGTATGGAGACACATGCATTCCTTTCCTATACAATAGATGTCCTCTGTCTAGGCCTAGCGGTACTTAAAGATTACTGATCAGAACTGGTGTGAAACCACTGCTCTGAAGTGCTCACTCTGTGACCTATAGGCCTAACGCACATCTGACCCCACTCTAGATTGAGCCTCACTCTGCAGAACATCATCTCAACTCATGATTCTTCTGACTACAGGCTTAGAGCCAGACTGAATGAGGTTTCCAAGCTGTAGTAGAGCATATATCGGAAGTTGAAGACATGTCTCACCTCATAGTGTTGTTAAAATTGCTCTTCCCATGGTATGAGATACTCATGAGCCATGCCAGACCGGGAGGTCCGGGGACACACTGGCCCCCAGTACTGGCTAAAATACTGTCCTAGAATCTGATTGCTTGCACATGTTTGGTTATTTATCTGTGCCTGGTTGTTTGCATAGTTTTTGTGAGCAAAACAGATACTTAGATGAATATTTCCATCCCCCCACAACCACATTTAAGCATAAATAAGTACATTATCATATGAACAACTCTAGGGAGAGATTAGAATGGCTCAGACATCCACATACGGCTCATTTGTATTAATAATTCTTAACGCTGCAACATTATTTCCAATGTAAAATCCATACTAATTAGATGTATTCTGCATAACAGTACACAAAAAAACAGCAATTGCTGCTGATCATACCATTTATGCCACCCCCCACCATGCTCTAAATTGGGTGTACAGACCCAAACTCATACTGGCTCCTCTGCCTGATTACTGAAGCAGGGGGCTAATAATATTCCACATAATGAGCTTTAATGGGCTTAAATAAGCTTTAAGCTTAAACAAATACATTAAACATTTCCACATCTTGAACTGATAAAAACAGGAGTGTGAGAGAATGAAAATTAGCAGACACTGTGAACAGAAAATGTGGAAGGCATGAAGAACAGTGTGAACACAAAAGCACATCAGATCGACAAGCACGAAAGCAAACTAACAAGAGAGAAAAGGAAAGATATAAGAAAGGTCTTATTGTAACTCGTGCTATATTTCTCAAACATGTAGGTTTGAAGAATGCAGACTCCTTCACCCCAGAGGCTAGCGAGTGGAATCAAGGTACGTGTGTAGGTTTAGCAAATATTTAAAAAGTAAAACACTATTAAAAGTAATGCGTTTGTAGAAACGCGAACCTTTTCAAATAACTCATGAAGGAGCTTCAGGATCCAGCTTTCAGCAACAGGAACATTTTCACAGATTGTTCTCAGCAACGCACCTCAGGCTAGCTAATCTCTAAGAAATGCGGGGCGAGCGCGCCAGTGTATTTTCCTGAGATTTAAACGGCCTGTTTTATTTGCTTTCTTCGTAAAAGGATTTTGCCATGTAATAACACAGGCTCTGCGTGTCCGGGACCAGGAGAAAACCCAGCGTTGCGCTGCCCAACTATAAAACCCCCCCCCGGAGCTTAGGGGTACACCGAGCTCGAGTCATCTGAGGTGATGGTGGCTGGCTGTTATTGTGCGGATTAGTGAGCTTGACATGTGTTAATACAAACAGAGGGATCCTGAGCAAGGACTAGGCACTGGAGAACCCTGTCTCAACAAGAGGACGCTGAAGGTGAGGGAGTATACACTTTTGAAAAAAGTAAGGTGCTACAGATGGGTCTGTGAGTGACGCCGTAGAAAAAGCACTTTCAGATTTATGAAGAACCATGCTTGTAAAATGTATGAGAGGAGAGCAACCTTTCATGTGATATAAAGGTTCTTTACCAATTTACCAAAAGTAGTTCTTCTACTTTGGTCAAGGAACTACACTATATGGACAAAACTTTTGGGACACCTGCTCATTTATTCATTGTTGCTTCCTAAATCTAGGGTATTAAAAAGAGTTGTTCCTGCTTTTGTTGGAGTAACTGTCTCTACTGTCCAGGGAAGGTGTCCTACTAGTTTTTGGAGCATTGTTGTGAGGATTTGATTGCATTCAGCAACAAAACTGAAGAGCAACATAAAGATCAGGATGTTGGATGATCACCACCCAACCTCATCCCCAAATCCCAAATGCAAAAGAAAAAAGCATCCAGTACCTCCAGAGAACACAGCTACACTACTGCACCGCTCAGTGCTAGGGGCCTTTATGCCCCTCTAGCTCATGTCTGGCATTAGACATAGCCCGAAAGGTTCACTTTTGGTTATCTGCTCCAGAAATTTAGCAAAACATCTCTACAGGAACTAGACAAGCTGTGTGTGTTTGCACATGTGCACATCTGTGTCAGCAATGGGTGCAATTTAAAGTGGCTAAATGCTGATTAGAAGGGGTGTCCACAAATATTTGAACAAACTGTGTATTTGTATATATAAAGAGAGAGGCCAGTGAATGAAGGTTGGCCGTTTTGCAATTGTATAGTATTGCATTGCATTTTCCCACAAAGAAAATTATCTTATCATGAAGCTGCTGATGCAGCAGGGATCTGGGGAACTCTTAACTGATAAGGTGTCACTAAATGTAAAGACCTGACATATATAGCAAATCACTGATCAGCACTCCCTCAGTTGACTCAGTCGCTGTCTTGTTAAACTCAATGCAGCTGTAATGCAGCTACAAAAAGAACATGACATGTAACTCAGCTCTCCGGCGCATTAGCTCTCGCTGCTTTCTGCATTTCACCTAATTTCAAAAGTGCAGGTATGTAGGCCAGTGGGAACGTGTTTCAGGTACCCATCATCAGCCGGACCAAAGATATACACATCCACGCTCTACCCTCTCACATAACTCATCCACCATCAGTGACAGACCTATACAAGCCTTCTAATCAAACATCTGGAGTCTGCTCAAAATCACCCTCTCTCCATTACCCAGCTTCTCGCTCTCTCACTTTCTTTCCCTCTACCCTCTTTCTCACCTTCTTTTTATCCCTCTCGCGCTGATAAAGCTAATGTCTGTCAGCAGGTTGGCTGAGCTCTCCTGTCTGTCATCACTGAAGAAAGGCCCGTAATCAGACGTAGAGGATTTAAACATGCCCTAAATAGTTTATATTGAAATGATTATGTTAGTAAGGCAAGACCAGGCAGCTCCCAGTGGGGAAGAGTCAGGGACAAAGAGGGATAGAAAGAAGAAAGAAGAAGAAGAATAAAATGAAATGCTACACCATAGTACTTATAAAGGTGGGCAATATTACAATATCTGATCATTATTGTGATAAAATGTGTTATGGCTAGTTGGAGGCTTTTCTGAGCATATTGTGGGTATTGTCAGTAAACAGCTGCATTTTTAATTAGAAATATCATACAGATGTAAAAAGAGGAAAGAAACCTGGATTTCTGGAATAATAACTAATACAATTATCATAATCTAAGTCACAATGATACACACACTCTAACTAAACTAATAACATACAAACATTATTGTTTTTTTTTTATTTAGCACATTGATTATTGATTGCCACAGTGCAGACAAGAAAAAGTCAACCCTTAAATGTCGCCCTTTAGGAGCACCACCTCCACCAAACGCTTCCAGTAGCTGCAATAAGATTTGCACAGCACCGAGGATACTCAATTTTTCTGGGATGTCTTGGGATCACAGCCGTCTTCCGGTCATGACACGGCAAGATAGGGTTAAGGTCAGGACCAAAACACAAATCCAAAACACAAATCTTCTCAACCATTCTTTACTTGATTCACTTGTGTGCTTTGGGTCATTGTCTTGTTGCATTACCCAACGCCTCTTTAGCTTGAGGTCATGCACTGCTGCCCTTAAATTCATTACTCCTTCAGTGATTGCTAAGCGTCCAGGCCCTAAGGCAGCAAAGCAGGCCCAAACTATAATGCTCCCTCCACCATACTTCACAGTATTCACAGATATTATTTTACGTTGTACATTTGTGTTAAATATGCACATGTCTATATAACATTTTTTCAAGCAGTCAGGGGCAAACTGCAATTTGTTTTGGAGAGCCACAGCTTCATTCATGGTCTCCTTCCATTAAGACTATTCTTGTTCTGTTGTTTTCAAATATTGGACACATGAACAGTGGCACTTTGTAGAGTCTGCTGTAGGTCTTTTGCTGTTACCTTTGGGGTCTTGAACTCTTAGAGTAATCTTAACAGGACACCAACTTCTAGTCAACTTCGATCAAAGCCTCATGATACACATTTCTGCTAAACATCACGTCACATGTCCACTCACAGATACTTTGTTTAGTTTAGTTAAATGATAGTAGGTGGTCATAATAATTACTCAAAATGAGTCTCCTCAGGTCTCTTATGCATTCAGACCACCGGTTATATTAATTATGCATGCCAAGCTTACACCATTACTAGGCTAGACTGTATTTTGGGTCTTTATTAATAAATGTTCAGAAGACATTGTACTTTTAATATGTTCAGTCCTTTATGTATATAAGCCACCACCAGGTTGGCATTGTTTTGCCACAGTTTGACAAGTACTATATTGAAGAAAAGCTGTATTAGCTATAAAAAAATATGAATATGTTCAATAAATGTAAAAGAATCAATAATTATTTGACATTCAGACAGTCATTAGTGTTCTTATTTTTTTTGCCCTAGTATGATGTGATCCCGAAAGCTGTGATAAACTTGATATCACTGTCAGAATCAAGAGGGGCCCAGTTTACTCTGGAGACGAGGACAACCCTCCAAACACTTTTGGTAAGTATCACAGCTTATAAACACAGAAAGTTCAATTCTTGTTTGGATTTTTCACCCAAACTTCCTTGGAAGGGGAAAAGATTCTTGGGCCATCCTGTATGACCTGCTATTTTAAGGTCTATCCACAGATTTTAATGCTGTTCAGGGGTATTGTGAGGGTTGTGGCAAAACCTCCAGCTTGTACTTCTTACGGTAGTTCATTGAGGATTTTGAGGTGTGTTAAGGATCATAATCCTGCCACCTACTTTTCATTTTCAGCTTTTGTATAGATGGTGTGATGTTTGCTTCCAGAATTAGCTGGTATTAAACTAAATCTGTCATTCAACTGATCAGTGAAATGTTCTGTGTGCCACTGGCTGCAACACAAGCCCAAAACATGATCGTTGCCTAATTATTGTAACAGATGGGTAGCCTGTTTTTTGAGAGCTTTGTAATTCAGGTGACTCTTCAATGAATTTATGCAGCTACTGCTGCAAAGTAGAACAGTGCACCATCACTCCAGATGTCTACTAAATATTCCTGAAGGTCTTTTGCAGTTGGGGTTTTAATTTACCTTTCCTACAAGCAGTTTTCTTGGTATTCCCAACCTCAACTTGACCTGTACCTTTCCTGTTAACTACAGGAACTTGACCTGTTTCTTAATTGAATTATGATCTATAAAAACCTTAAAAATGCTTTACTATCTGTTTATAGCCTTTTCCTGCTTTGTGGGTATCAATTATTTTAATAATAATTGTTGGACAGCTGCTTTGAGTAGCTCATGGCTGCTGATGGTTGGGATAGGTTTTGAGTGTGTAACGGTCACTTTAAGGTGGGATACAGTGCGCATGTGCATGGAGAATTTGGAGGAAAACGTGGGAGAGTGTGTACGTATGGTGAACTGTGCTGGGGTATAGCATGGGTTTTCCAGCTGGTGTTGTCTGGGAAGTTGTGACAAGCGAAGTCGAGGTGCTCTCATTGCTCATTAAAACCCCTGCACGACGTGTTCCCTGCGTGTCTCTTAATGGAGCTAAGTATTCACCTCTCCACGAGAGCCCCCACCTAACACCATACTTCCAGTCGTTACAAGTGTTTATAAAGCTTTGCAATTTGGTCTTTCCTAATGATACAGTGTGAACAAGCCATAGCTGTAATAATTAAGCTAATTAAGGTCTCAAACCTTGTTAAAAGTTGGGGCATGGTGCTCATTTCCTTACTATACAATTGTACAAAACATCAATAATACACTTTTTGTTGCTTAAAATGTCAAAAGGTCTTGTCATCTTTTACTTTATGCCTTTTGGGGATCAGATCTTCAACTCACTTAACTATTCAGGGGGCCTATCCCTTTGCCTGTCACTCTAAGTGAAGCTCTTTCTGAACAGCAGTGGGCAGTGTTCTGGTTTACTCTCACTAGAGAGAACACAAATGCAACTTGTATTACATTTGTTTTCAGTCTTATCACAGTATAGAATTTTCTACAGAATACGCCTTCTACGTGAATTCGATTAAGAACCTCATTTGGTGCCATTGTTATAGCTGTTACAAAGTATTTACAAAGTTTACCAGCCGGCAGCACTTCTGATAGATGACCTTTGTGAGAATGAACGTGTGTGTGAGATAGATGGTGTGTCACACAGCAGATCAAAGACATCACAGTGTATTTATGGAGGCAGACCCCGAGGCAGGCCTAATTATGAGGGCGGAGAGCAGCCGGACCAGACTGACATCCATCTTCCAGTGTGCACACATTCGTATTCACACATGCACACTCTCACACGCACACACACACACTGCCCTGCACCCGACCAAAACCACACAACACACATCCTAAACCACAAAAGCACCTCCTCTTAAACTCTTACACTCCTAATCTGTCTCTAAGCTGGGAAAAATTACAGACAGCCATGCACTTAGCCTCTGTATTTGTACCTCAGGATGTATGTGTGTGTGTGTGTGTGTGTGTGTATGTATAGAGTGGTGGATGTGTGTGAGCCTCACTAATCAAACACTATTGGGTTTTCTGAAGAGTCTTGCTGTGCGGTGTAGACAGGCCTGTCTCAACTATTTTACACACATACGTGCCACATACTCTCTCCCAGCTTCAAAAACCAGTCACATGACCACGCCACATCTCTATGGCAACTGATCTGCCATGGACAAAAGAAATCACTGCAAAGTGCCTGAAATGACCTTTGATCATTAGTCCATCTACACTGAATCTTCAACCCATGGTAAAATATGCTTAATCAGACTCCAGCACATAGATCAACAGGCTCACACACACACATACACACACACCTGTGGCATAAGTCAGTAGTTAGCTAGCGTGCTCCTCTCCCAGTCTCCTGTGGGGTTTGTTTAGAGAGAACCCACCATCACTCTGTGCCAAGATCACTTAGCGGCAGCCTGACTTTGAAAACATGGCCATTGACGTCAGAGCTGGAATTACGGAAGCGGGGAACGCTTCGCGGCCTGAGCAACAACAACAACACCACGGGGCTCATTCCACGCGAGAGGACGCACAGACATGGATGGAGTTGGTCTTGGCGAAGGATCACTCGCACAGGCACACGGCGCTACCTAACCATCTCCAGCAAAAGAATCCATCTCCTAGTACGCCTGCAATTTAATCTTAGTCTAAATACAGGAAATCTAAAATTACTCCCTGACATCCAGAAGCTCATGGAAGGAGAAAGGAGGCTGGAATGTTCCCCAACGTTTTAAACACAGGTAGAGCACCCACACATTCACACTACACACGCATACAGGCACACACAGCTGGCCTCACACAGATACTGACCTTTGCATGTCTTGCCATCAGGTTGTAAGGTGAAGCCCACAGGACAGCTACAGCGGACCCCAGTGGCTGTGTCTTTACATGTGCGGTCACATCCGCCATTGTTCACCGCGCAGGTCTCTGGGTAAACACGCATACATACACACAACACAGAGGAGTCAGGGGAAGTATGGCGGCAACACATCATCAGCACACATTCAGCTACACTTTATCACAGGATAGTAAGCATGGTCTTACACCTTACATATAAGAAGCTGCATACAGTGCTGGCTACATACAACCTAGTCAATAGGCAGTTGTGTTCTGAGGAAACCTTCAATTACATTAATAAAAAGGATCATTAATGCAATAATCGTGTGTAGCCACTTGTTGGTACCCTGCTAAAAAGCCTAAAACAGCCTGGCTAGACTGGTTAAACTAGTGGACCAGCATATGGTATGTATTTGCTGGAGTTGGATGGTTTAGCTGGTCTACAAGCATGATCAACCCGACCAAGCTCAACAATCAGCATAACCAAGCATAATCAAAATCAAATGCAACCCTATATTGGTCAAAAGCTGGTTAACCAGCTAGCTTACCAGCATAGGGTATGTTTTCAACCACCCTGACCATCAAAGACCAGCTTGAGCCATCCAAAGTTACTAGCTACCAGCAAAAGCTACAAGTATGAGGTGCTGTCATGCAAATACTTTGCATCTCTAAAATGTCAGATAAACAAAAACATCAAAACATGGATAAATTGAGGTACAAGGTTTCTGCATGACAGTGATCATTTGTACTGTATATCTGTGTAAAGTGTCAGACCTTACTCACGTAATGTTCTGTTGTACATTTTAACTGAATGTATGCTGATATTCTTCTTTTTATTAATTAAAAAAGTAACATTGAATTAACACAGCCTGGTGCCTACTAAAGGCCTCTTCTTGGGGAACACAACAGGAAATTATTCACATGTAACTGTCTTTCAGACATAACGGATGAAGTAAATAAAATAAAATGAGGTTTATGGTTATAACTCACATACATTAAACAACATGAAAAAAGTATTTATTAAAACATAAAGTTATTTTTTAAGACATCTCCCAAACCATGTATCACAGTTTCTCTCAACTGCTTATGTACAATTGCCAGAACCAGAGAAACACATGACTCAAACCCCAAACGCTTTCTCATTCTGCAAAACAACACCTTATCTCAAAGCAACCCAAATCCTATTATTATTTATTACTATAATTAACCCTTTCACAAGTATAGTTCCACCCATGAGATCTGACTGATTAGCTTCAAAAGCGATGCAACAATCAGCTTTAATTCTACCAATTCATCAAATTGGTTGGCAAATTAGCTGTCCTACAACATACAGCGCATCCTTAAAATGCAGAAATTTGTCCATTCCACCTTAAAGGTGCAAAAGTTAAAGAAAAGGAACTCACTCTGGAAAGACCACTACCGGTAGCTAGAACTAACTTGCGAAAGGGTTAAAGGAAGCAAGACAGAATTACTGAACAGCATCACAATTATACCCTGAATCGTGTGTGAAGTTCATAGCCATTTGCATACAATCCATCAGATTGTTTTGCAGACTGACACTGTTATGGGGTTTTAGCATGACAAGTGTGGATTTTTGGACTCCAAAACAATATAATTTAGGCAGCTTTAGTTCATATAAAACTATTTTTAAACAATTAAGGAAAAACTGTACAATACAGAATTACATGACTTCTCTAATGAAAAAAGTGTCATTATGACAATTCATCTTCTGAATAAAAAAAAAGAAAACTTGCCAAACAAGCAGGCAGAACTCTCACCTGAAGACAATTTTGCAGGGAAAATAAATCATTAAACAAGAGTATGGTTAACAGAGTATTTTGTGGCACAAAGGATGCTGAACCCATCTGCTCTCTCAGATCTCAGGTGACTGTGGAAGAGTGGCTACATTGAACAGCTGTGAAAAATTAGACTGTCAAACTTAAAATGCATTATCAAAAGCATCGGAGCAACTAATCAGAGAGGGTTTGAGTTTTTTTCCACTTCTCTAATGTCTCTAATAAACCAATTATGTGCATATTAAATGGGTAAGACAGTTAGTGTAACGTACAGTCCATTTCATTTCGATTTTGTAGCAACATCAGCCTATTGTTACATTTTTAGTACTAGCGTTAGACATTAGCTACCTTCCAAAGCCTAGGCTTTTCTCGGCCGCTACGTCATAGAAGACACATATAAAGCCTAGCTCGACATCTAATAGGTGCATCTAATACATATACACCCCAAAAGTGCAGCTCACGTTCTGAGCGATTTCGAGGACGCAATTGATGTATCCTTTCTCAGCCCGTTACCCACAGTTCCACATTGTACATGTACAGAAATTGAATCCTCCAGAGCAAATTAAAAGTGTTTATATATATTTTTAACTTTTTCCCACCCATTCACCCAATTTTGACTGCCAATTACCCAACCCGTATGTAATCTCCCCCCATTGCACGCGATGCCCCTGACACCAGTGAGGGCGGCCTAGCACACGCCCCCTCAGACGCCACTCACTTTTCAACGATGCAACGATGCTGCGCACCTGGAGGGAAATGGAGCAGACACCAGCCTGCAGACGCCACTGACAGGCAGCACCGCAACGAAGCACCCTGGAGAGAGCAAGGCCAATCACGGGGGCCGTGGCTGCCAATGACTAGTGACATGACTGGGATTCGAACGAGTGATCCTCTGATCGTAGTGACAGCACCTTAGTCCACGGGACCACCTGGGACCCCGAGATTAAAAATGTTTCAAAATGTTCATTTTTATAATTAGAATTCTTTTCTGTGAAGAAAATGAAAAAGCACACAGGTTATGCGCCACAACTGCAAGAGGCTGGACCTTTCTAATGACATTACCATGCAGTCTGGTTAGACTGTTCCACCTGTGTGACCAATAGGCTATTAAGCAGGAGTCTTCATAGGACAATCCCACCAAGGACCCGCTCTAATTTGTGTGCAGTCTAGGCTTTGGAACGCAGCTATTGTAGTCAGAGCACTAATACATAAATTTACTGCATTCCCTGCAACTTGTGTATCACTGTTCTTTTGCACTGTTAATAATATTATTTTATTTTTTTTTACATTTTTAAAACTTTGAAAATAAATGAATTCTGCATTACGATTCATCATTTAGTCCTTAAGGCAGACCTCACAAATCTTCATGTCATCTATGTGCTCATTTTTGGTGTAATTTGAAAGCCCTAGAGACTCCCAAGTCTGAGTGTTTCATTTATAAGATCATTTAAAGTAGCTTCTGACCCATAAGAAATGTGATACCATGCAAAATAAGGAAAGAAGGCTTGAGATTGATAAAAAATAAAATCTTGACAAAAGTATTGGGACACCTGCTCATTCATTGTTTCTTCCCAAGGTATTAAAAAAGAGTGCTTTTGTTGAAGTAACTATCTCTACTCTATCTCTAACTTTCTACTAGATTTTGGAACCTTTCTGTGAGTATCTAATTGCATGATTCTGCAATAATAGCATTAGTGATCTTGGAAGGATAACACCCAACCATATTCCCCTAATTCCCAATCCAGCATCCATCATTCTACATCATTTCACTGCTCCAGAGAGGGCATCCTGGGGGGGTTTATACACCTCTAGCCAATGCCTGGCATTAGGCATGGTGCCAATAGGTTTATGTTTATCTGCTCCAGAGAGTCCTATTCTATTGGCAGTATTTTTCCACTGGGACTAGACAAGCTGTTAGCAATAAGTGCAACTTAAAGTAGCTGAATGCATTTGGGGGTGTCCACAAATATCTGGACATATAGTGTATATTATATCATGTGTAGAATAGGTGAAACTCTACTACTGGGCTACTACGTGGCTACTGGACATATGAAGAGTCGCACTATCAGTTTGATTATCCACATACAAAATGTGGTGAGGTGTGACCAAAGACAAAGCAACACTGAGGCAAAAAGGCCAGGCTGAATTTAAAAACTGTAAAAAGAGGAAAGGAAGAATGAAGGAGGAGGACTGTTCTGCCGGACGGTTTGGTTTGAAAGGGCCGTAGAAGCTAAACCTAAATGATTTATGCCAACGACCCTGTTATTACCGGCTAATGCTACAGGCCATTCTACTGCACACATGCACACACTCTGTAACAGCTGGACCCACACAGCCTAAGGGGTCTGACTGTTCACAGGGCAAATTCACACATACACAAACACACACACACACACACACACACACAGTGAAGACATTCACAGGCCTCTATCACAAATGTAATGTAAAAAATAAATGATGTAACATGTAGCTGCAAAAATACAAATATCCAAAAATGTCTGTGAACACCCTTCTAATGACACCCTTCTAGTCCCTGTAGAGAAGTACTGCCAGTAGAATAGGACTCTCTGGAGCAGATACACATGAACCTATTGTCACCATGCCTAATGCCAGGGTTGGGCTAGAGGGGTATAAATGCCCCCCTCCCCCAAGTGTTGATCTGTTGATCAGTTGGAGATGAAGGTGGGTTGGTGATCATTCAACATCCTGACCTCATTAACACTCTTTTCAATGAATACAATCACTGAATGCCATCAAATCCTCAGAGACAGAGAGAGTTACCCCAACAAATACAGGATAAACTGTTTTGTAAAACCCTTGATTATGGGACAACCAAATGAATGAGGAGTTGTCCCAATACTTGTGTCCATATAGTGTAATTATGAGAGCAGACAAATCTAAAGGAAGTAAGATAAAGTGCAGAAATGTCTTCAGAAAGTAAGGTGTGCTTCCTGGCTGATGGATGTGTGGGGTTTCATAACTGTGTGGTGAAAGATGAAGATTCCTCAGCCTTGTTTGTGTGAGAGGGGTCCTTTTGGCCAAGGGCCAGTAAAAACCTGGCAAGGCTCACAGTCACAAATTCACTAGAACTATCCACTTCACAGGCTGACCTAGAACTAACACTTGAAGTAGAAGTGACTCAGATGTTAACTGACATGGAAAATGAGCAAAAAAAAAAACACAGCAAGTACAATGAGATGGAGGACCATCATCATCCTCTTTCACCTCAGAGCATGAAGATGTACTGAACTCTACAATGATTTTGGGAAAAAGGTTGTCCCTGAGACGTAGCTGCTCTGAGATATGTGGTATGTTCAGGTCAACACATCAGCCATCAGCTCTCCACCAGCTCTCCACATGTCCCACACATGGCCGTTTATTTACATGCCTTAAATTTCCCTTTTCTAAGTGAGTACTTTTTGAAAGTCTTATTTGTACTCTTTTTCCCTGGGGCCACATTTTTTTCCGCATTACATGTCCATGCACAGGATCAGCAAGGCTGTAAAGTGCCTTGAATGTATAACTCATATAGGGTAAAGATGCAGTAGTGTTCACCAATACTACCTGCACTGAACTGCGACATCGTCTGGGCCAGTGCTGTTAAGACTGTCCGAACATAACCCCTAATAGTCCATACATTAAAGTTATTAATTCCATTTCGCTGGATTTTTATAAAATCACTCTACATAATTACTTATTTAATTACATAATGTGTTATTATTATTATTATTATTATTATTATTTTATACAGTTCACATTATGGATTGACAGCTTTAAGTGAGCAAAACCAATATTTCCTCTTCAACTCATCATTTATTTATTCACGTATTTATTCGTATACTGACACAAATGTGCTACACTATTTGGACAAAAGTATTGGGACACCTGCTCATTCATTGTTTCCTGTGAAATCAAGTCTATTAAAAAAAGAGTTGATCCTGCTTTTGGTGAAGTAACTGTAGATTTTGGGGCACTGCTGTGAGGATTTGATTGCATAAAGCGACAATAGTGTTAGTGAGGTCAGGACATTGGATGATTACCACCCCAACTTGTCCCAAAAGTACTGAATGGAGCTTCATGTGTTCTGAAAAACACAGTTCCACTGCTCCACAGCTCAATGCAGACATGTTGCTAATAGGTTCATGTTTTTCTGCTTCAGAGTCCTATTCTATTGGCAATACATATCTACATCTGTAACAGCAACAGGTGCAACATAACCCCTTAAACAGGTCTTCCGAAGGGCCAAAACTGTTATTACAAGCTTCTATTACTAAGTATTTGGCTCCATGTTTCTACGGAAGACCCTGTAGTTACTGAATAATGCACATTAGTGTGTAATAAGCCTTGCTGCGTTAAGAGGCTTATAGTAGCTGAGTGCATTCATTAGAAGGGGGGTCCACAAGCCTTTGGGCATAGAGTGTATTAACTGAAAGTTTAGAATGTGTACTAATTCTGGAAGGGAAGGTGGAACCACACCATCTTTCTCTTTGGAAGACTGGAGTTTGATTCCCTGGACAATCAAGTGCAGCATGCTACATTAATAAGGGTCATGGACAAGACTTCTAAAACTACATTCACTCACTTTTGCAGGCATCAGCTGAGTGCCATACATGTAAATGTTATAGGCAATTTTGCTTGTTTCAATAAGCTACTAGAAAAAGCATCCTGCATCTCCGGCAGAGATAAACAGCTTCTAAGGGCAAAGGTTCTAAACTGAAAGTCTTGGTGGTTATTTAGCCTGCTTCCCTTCTTAAGGGAAACCTATTAGATGCTAGCACAAGCCTTTCATATACATTTTGTTATAAACATCCAATCATGCTTTTCAAGGGGTCCTTAGTAAAGTAAAAAAAAAAAAGGCTGGGGGTTATTCAGCCCATTCCCTAAGAGAATCATGAAATCATTGTCTCCCTGAGTTCTTCTAGGGTTCCTTTGTAAAGAAAAAATAAAAAATAAATAAGTTTTAGATTGAAGGCATTGGTGGCTCCATCTTCCCAAGTTCTTCTAGGGCTCCTTTGTAAAGTAAAAAAAAAGTTCTAGATTGACTGCTCTGGGGGTTATTCAGCCCGTTCCTTAAGAGAAACCTATTGGTTGCAAGTGCAAGTCTTTCATAGACATAAAAAAACATTAAATTAGAGTCTCCCCAAGTACTTCCAGGGCTTCTTAATGAAGCAAAAAAAAGAATACGTTCTAGATTAAAGGCATTGGTGGTTATTGATACTGTTTCTTAGGAGAAACGTATTAAATGTTGGAACATGCCTTTCATATACATTTTGTTAAAAATGTTCTTCTCAAGTACTTCAAGGGTTCCTTAGTAAAGTAAAAAAAAAGGATATGTTCTAGATTGACGGTATATGAAAAAAGGTTTAAGTTCTAGATTGAAGGTATTGGTGGTTATTCAGCCTGTTCCTTTAGTGAAACCTGTTTGCTGTAGCTACAAGCCTTTCATAGACACTGGTCTTACTAAGTTCTTTAGAGTTCCTTTGTAAACAAACAAAAAAGAAATGTTCTAGATAGGTGTTCTAGATAGATGGTCTTGGGGGTCATTCAGCCTGTTCCTTTAGGGAAACCTATTTGTTGTAGGTACAAACCTTTCATAGACACTGTTTTTACTAAGTTCTTTAGGGTTCCTTTGTTAAAAACAAAAAACAAAAAAAGAAATGTTCTAGATAGATGTTCTAGATAGATGGTCTGGGGGGCATTCAACCTGTTCCTTAAAGGAAACCTGTTATAGATACTTTGTTAAAAAACATAAAATCATGGTTTCCCCAGGTTCTTCATGGGATTCCTAGTAATGAGCACTCAAAGAACCATTTGAATGCATACATGGTTATTTATGTGATAAAAATGTTCTCTAAAATGAAACCTCTTCATATGGGAGTTATTAAGGGTTATAAAGGGTTCTGCTCTTGTTAGAAGTCAGAGCTCTGTTTTATTACTCATGTCCCAAACCCTTAGCAGTTTCTACACTAAATGGCCACAGTGTCTGTCTAATTTGAAATGGACTGTATTGTAACTGTATAAAGCCATTTGATAAAAAACTGCCTTTGGAACTTTTTCAGGGTTCAAGGGTCTGATCCAAAGACTTCTCTTTTCCTCTCTCTCTCCTCTCCACTCCTTCTCCCTCTCTCTTTCTACGCTTTTGAATACTACTGGAGCAAAGAAGGCTTTTTCACTGATGCTGAGTCTCCAGTTCATTTTGCCAGCATGGTCGCATCCTGGTGCTGTTGGCCACAGCTGTGACAGCAGGGCAAACTGAAGTGGAAACACTGAGTGTCAAATCTAACATGCTCCTGAGGCACTGCTCCACACACACTCACACACACACAGAAGCACCCTACTGTGTAAATTTTTACAGTTACAGTTATTATTTTTTTGTGAAATAAAGTTAAAGGATGCCATAGTTTCATAATTGCGGTCGAGGAAGTTGTGCTCTATTAAAGCAAAGAGGTCCTACCAGAAAGTAGGCAAATACATAATTAAAATATCACGATTAACTGAAAACAACTTATAAGAAGTGTAATAAAACAATATGTTTCAGCTGGAGAATCACTTGCAAACACAAGCAGCTTCATTTAGTAAGCTACTGCTTAACCCAGAGGTCTCCAACCTTGGTCCTGTGGGGCTACCTTCCCACAAAGTTTGGATCCAACCCTAATCCAGCCCCCCACATCCAACTGATTACTGCCTTCAGAAGCCCTTAATTGGTTGAATGAGGTGTGCTATATTTGGGTTGGAGTTAAAACCTGTAGGACCTTCAATATCATGTGATTGCTACAGACTGAAAAAAAAATTGACAAATTGGTGCTTCCCCTGAGTGACCTTCAGCACCAGCTTCAATCAATACCTGCTTTGATATCAAAAAAGAAGATTAGTAAAAAAGAAAGGCCAGTGAAAGGATCTGTCTCTCTGGGGCCTAAAGGTAAAGAATGCTGTGGAACGTTTGGTAAGCACAAGGTTGGTTACTGGACAGTCCTTCTCTCTCCTATAGGGGGAAAAGGTGATAAAGTAATATTATGGAAAGAAAGAAAGAAAAAAAGGAAGAAAGATAGTAAGTAAGAAGAGAAGAGCGAGGTAGAAACACTTTGTCTTCCTGTTCCTGTACGTCAGAAACAGCACGCTTAAAACAAGACAGATTGGATTTGATATCATTTCATTTGGTTTGATCCAGTTGGCCTCCGTTTGATGAAATCCGATTCTAATTGATTAGTTTTCATTTGATTTAGTAAAATCCGATTTTACCTGACGGTCAAATTTTCTATTTCAAACCACTTATGATGAACCTAAAATCGCATTACCATGATCAAAAGCATTGACTGAAGGAACACCATATACAATTTGAGAGTAGGGACACAGGGAAAAAGGTTATTCTATCAAAGAATAGGCAGAATTCTCAGTTTTATTGTCTTGTAATTCATGCAAATGAAATCCTAGGCAGTAGAAGCATAAACTGCAACTCATATACTTGCATTTGTTCATCACAGTTCATGTCTTAATTCCAATACATTATATAGGCTGGTGTGGCTATAGTTTTCAGAAAATGTTCAAACGAAATTTGAATAGTTTGGCCCTTTAACTCTGTCTGTGTTATGTGGTTTTACAGTAGCACCATGGCCTAAGTCAATATAGGGTTGATAAACAGCAAACCAGGATGTCTTTGTAGTTCTAACAGTATGACTATATATAAACACTACATGAATAAACACTGCGGCAAAATCCAGGAATACAGAGATATATAGTATACTGTGTTCAGACAAATCCGAATTTTTTATACACAGGAAGTTTCCAAATATGCCATCATACCCTCAATATTTGGATAAAGTATGACCAAATCTGTGGCATATCATCACTCTGTCACTGAAGCATGTACTGTGGAATGTTGCGTACATTAGGTGGTGACAGTAGATGACATTTTGCCTAATATTCAACTGATTCAAAATAAAATATCTGAATATTTACTAAGACTGGATAAAACTGAACAAACTTGAGAGCCAAGAGAATCAAGGTTACTTTTGTACAACGCTGCAAAAAGTAGAAAGATCTCTGGTCTTTTGTCTACCAGAAACTCTTTCATTTCATACACTGGAATGGGAATTGCATGGGAATTGTCAAATTTGATTATATATATATATATATATATATATATATATATATATATATATATATATATATATATGTCTGTACTGTTCGTATAATAGGGAATAGAGAATGGTTGGGAGTAGGTTTGAGAAAGTTTAGAAGAAACCTTGTCATGTTTAGAGGACCCATTCCCTCGCTTTGTCAGACACAGAAACACCAGAAACAACCAGAAACTTTCAAGGATGGTGGAGGGTGAAAAAAGAGGGGGGGGGAGAGCAACTCAAACAAAACAAATAAAAGGACAGAAAGAAAATAAAGGGTAGAGGGGAAATAAGCACAAGCGCCATGGCAACACATAGAAAGAGGAAGAAAGGAGTTACCCATAAGTAGACGCCGTTTCACCCGCTTGTCCACATCAGCTACTGACGTGGTATTGAACTCAGAGCTCTCAATTGCAGCCTCATCTTTCTCTAAAACACAAGTGACAGAGGACAAACAGGGAGCAGTAGGTTAATTAGAAGCCCAATGTCCATCGCCCCGCACAGACAGCCCTGCCGCAGGCCGCCTGGCCTCAGGCACCCGGCTCGCAGACCTCTGAAGAGCAGGCTAGACTGATTCCCACGTCAGTTTGTCCAGGAGCACTGGGACAGACTGATGAGGCACAGGCTGACCTGCTCACAGTCGCCCCCGGCTCGGAAAGCCCAGACTCAGACTGCCTGACCCTCTTGGCATTTGAGCACAAACCAAAGCCAAAAAGCAAAAAAAAAAAAAAAAAGCTGTGAAGAAGCGCCAATAAACCCTGTTAGAGTGTTAATAAAATGAATAGATCAATAAGAGGACCACCTCAAACTCTCCCAGCAAAAAAAAATCATCAACAATGATAGAGGGGGACATAGGAGGGGCTTACACGCGAAAAAAAAAATCATACTGGGGCAGGAACTTTGAGGAAGGAAGGGGATTTCAGGGAAAATGTTGACATTGACATTTGATGTTGTCGCCATTGTAGTCTTCCATATCAAACAGCCACTCAATTACCGCAGTGACAGAGAGGAGAAGTAGAGGAGGAGATAGTAGAACATCAGAGAGGGGAAGAGGGGTGAGGAATGATACACATGTCAAGGACAAACTGCATGATCGAAGGATGACAAAAGAGGACAGCATGACAGGAGAGGTCCGACTACTACAGGGAGTCTATTAGACACTGCATGTACACCGTTGTGGAGGAGGACCCTTTAATAGAGTGATAGAGGAACAGAGGAGGGGGGGATGACATGGAAGAAACGGAAGAAACGGAAGTGCTGTCTCATGGTCGGGGGCCATGAGAAGAACCTGGGTTTGGAGGTGGAAGGGCATGCAGAGAGAAGAACGTGGAGAGATGGATGACAAAAGTCTGGGGCAGCGCTGGTTGCCTGTTTGTCTATGGAACACATCACACTTGGCTTTGACAATCAAGTCAATGCAGGGAACTAGGTTCCGAAGGAGGGGTAGGGGCGGGGTGTCGTCACGGTCAGGCTTGTGTGGGTTACTGTAGATGGTTAATTAATGAGCATGCAGATACACCAGAGGAAGACTGGTGGGGGGAGGGTCGGTTCAGGAGCTTGGCCAATCAACACAACAAAGGGAGTGGGCTTTGCTTCAAAGCATGGTGGAGATGGGTCCTGAAAGTCTGTTCAGCCTCCAGTCTTGTGCTGCATACTATAAGCGGCAGTGGGGCTTATGGCTCGGAGGACGCTTCAGCCGACTGGAACTGCGGCGCGCACTAATGAATGTTTGGGCGTGTGCGTGTGTACGGGCCTTGGCTAGGATTGTGGGCGTCGAAGAAGAAAAAGGAATACAATGGCTCCAAGACTGTCCATAAGGAACTGGGTTCCGGTTCTAACAGGTCCTTGCAAAGGACACCAGCAAATCAGGGGTTGGAGAAAGCACAAAATAATAACAGAAAACCAAGAACAAGACCAAAATAATAATTAAAACGCTACTTCTATAATGAATAAAGTATAAACGGATGCACTACTGTAAAGAGCTCAGTGGTTACTATTAATGTTTATACCAATACAGAAGGGAAGACATAACAAAATCAAAAGGGAGACAGAAGATCTTTACACAAATATTCATGCAGGCAAATGACAGCTTTGTGGTGTTAAAGAAAGAAGAGAGGTCGCAGACACATGAGCAGGTTAGAGTGAGAAGGGGGGGTGGGGGAAAGTGAACAGAGGGCTCAGAAACTGAGGTGATAGAGGACATGCATTCGGAATGACAAGGGGACGGTTTACATGGAGAGGGGGTGGCAGATGAGTGGGTGGCGGAGTCGAGGCCTTTGTTTGTGTCGTTTAGCCACGGAGGATGCAAAATGACAGGACGGATACACATGCTTGTCATAAAAGGTCAGGAATCAGGACAGGCCATTGGCTAGCTGCTTTCAGTCAGAGAGGGCCAGCAGGGGTTGGTCATGGGGCCCATACTTTTCTGTTTGGTTTTGGGGACACTACATTGATGAAGGCTGCAATTGAGATGCTCGTCATCTTTATTTATCATATTTATTTGTTGCTCGTTACTTTCTTGGAACTATCCTTTTTTTGGCAGAAGTGTGCCTACACTTCTTACAGTCACCCTTAAAATTGCAGACAAGACAGGCAATCAGTAACTTTCACCAGAGAGGCAGGAGAAAGAGGAAGAGCAAGGAAGCCTGTGAGAAACGAGCTACTAGCAGAAGGGAGCTCTAAAGAAGCACTACACACAGGGACAGACTAGACCCACACAGCACAGCTACGCACACAGACCACAACGAGGGTCCGGAGAGACAGACAGAGAGAAGAGGGAGAGAGACAGAAAGAGGGAGAAAGAGATGGGGAGGGGAGGGTCAGTCTCTACACTCCTCTTCTGGTCTCTGCGGCTGTTTGCTTCGGCTGCTCCTTCGGAAGCTGCAAATAAGACTGTGGTGAGTAGGACAGCAGGCGGCAGGACAGGGGAGAACAGAGGAGTCTCCACTGGGCTCTGCATGGCCAGGCAGAGGCACAATTCCAGTGTAGGATAATCAGCAGGAAGGATCACACACAAACACACACATGTTCAGGAGTTTATTGCGTTTGGGAAGAGTTCTCATGTGTGCTAGAACCAAGGAATACTGTGGTGATGCACAAGTCACAATACATCAGTGGTAAAGAAGACACCATTCAAAAGATCAGCAGGAAGATTAGCCACGGAATTGACGTTCCCTCTTCCTATGGAGTAAATGTGCCGGCGAACGGCGGAATTGAATCGAAGGTAGCTCCTGTACAAATTATACTCTTAAAAATAAAGGTGCTTTTTTACAAGAGTTCTTTGAGCAACGCCACACTTTTGGTTCCACAAAGAAGCAAATACATGTGTAATTGAGATGTGTGTGTGTCAAGAACCTTTAAATTGGTAAAGAACCAAGGAAAGGTTCCTTGAACCCTAGATGAGTCTTCACACCCACAGATGCCACAGCAGAAACACTTTCAGTTCCATAAAAAATGTTTGCAATAGAGATGTGTGAGTGTGAAGAACCTTAACATTTGTAAAGATCCTTTACATCAAGTTACGATTCCTTGAACCATAGAAGGTTAATCACAATCACGGATACCATAGACGGCCTACTTTTGGTTCCATAAAGAACCATGTTTGCAATAGAGACGTGTGAGTGTGATGAACCTTGACATCAAGTGAAAGTTCTTTCAATATTTAAAAGGTTCTTCACACTCTCATGTACAGTAGAAGAACCATTTACAGTTCCACACAGAGCCATTTTGAAGAAAGAGCTGTGTGAGTGTGAAGAATCATTAAACTCGCAAAGAACCTTTACATCAAGTGAAGATTCCTTCAATCTTAAAAGGTTCTTCACACTTACAGATGCCATGGACGAACCTGGGGATGTTTCATAGAGATGTGTGAATGTGAAGAACCTTTAAATTAAACAAAAAAAAATCTTTACATCAAGGACAGGTTCCTTAAACCTTTAGAAGGATCTTCACACTCACATATGCCATAGAAGAACCACTTTTAGTTCCATTAAGAACCATGTTGTCAATACTGATGTGCTCATGTGAGAAACCTATAATTTGGCAAATGATCCTTTACATCAAGTGAAGATTCCTTAAACATTTAAAAGGTCCAAGATGCCACAGAAGAACTGCTTTTGGTTCCATAAAGAATTATATTTATAATATAGATCTGAGTGTGAAGAATCTATAAATTGGTAAAGAACCTCTACATTAAGTGAAGGTTCTTCATGCTCACACACCTCTATTTCAAACATGCTTTTGTATGGAATTAATAGTGACTCTTCAATGGCATCACTTGTAGCACCTTTATTGTTAAAAGTGTAGCACCCAAATCTAGTCCTTGAGTTCTTTCCAGCTTGGCACTGAGCAGACATTTTGGCCTGACTAAGGGGATTTGTCTGGTCCCGCTGTGGTGCCGTATACAAGGTAAGGGATATGTAACATGTAGTGACTAAATGTGCTTCCTGCCTGTGAACATGTTGATCCTGTGAGGCCAGCACCGACATGACTGATGACCCTTCACAACAATGCCGACGTGTCCAAAAACGCCCCGGGGCACTGGGCTAAGTCGCAGGCTCATGTGAGCCCAGCTAAACAAGGCTGCCAGCTATTGAGTACATTATTCCAGACAGTCCGCAGCGCAACAACCCAACAGCCAGGCATTTAGGATCCAGGACTGCTGCTAACAGAAGAGGCATAATAATCCGTCTCACATGCAGATACATACTCTCTCTCTCTCTCTCTCTCTCTCTCTCTCTCTCTCTCTCTCTCTGTGGAACATTTTACACTTGCACCACCGCATGTGATGATAAATGGTTGCTTTAAATGATAAACTCGGGGTGTAAAAAACTCACACAGGCACAAGAAGAAACTCTGGATAGAGGTATCGGGGTGTAGCTGGCCTCGGATTTTGCAATTCTGTCTCATGAATGCTCGATGATGAGACAGTAGGGACACAAGGGATCGTCTAACCCTACGCCAAGACAAAAAAAAAAAAAGAAGCCCTATGTTCTGCTCAAGATGTTCTGGAAGGGTTCTACTTCGATCTCTCCGCTGGCATAAGGATGTCTTAAAATAAAAGAGGCTCTTCCTGCCCTCCAAACCAAACACGGCCTGGAGACACAAGCTAAGAAAAATAAGCGTAAAGAAAAAACTTACCTGCAGCAGTCCATTTGTTTTCTGAAATGCGCTAAAAAAAGAGACACAAAAAAACCCTTTCCTCTTCTTTTCTGAGGTATCGCACGCAAATATGGCTGTACCCACACTGCGTATAAAGTTTTCCCATTTCTGTGAATATGGCACTGCTCCATGGGCCGGATGGCTGCCTTTTCCACCATTATGAGGATGATGAATGTGTTTTGCGCTCAAGGCTTTCATTGATGAAGTTTCCATCACGCAGCACATCTTCCCCGACCCAGTGTGCACACATACCTCCTTTCTGCCTAACACCCAAACTCAATCTTTCTTTCTTTCTTTTTTTGTCTTTCTATTTCTCTCCCTCCTCCTCGGGCCAGGGAAATGGCTGGAGCAAGAGAATATTAATGTCTTCATTTATATATATATATATATATATATAGAGAGAGAGAGAGAGAGAGAGAGAGAAACAAATATGGCAATATTGGGCTTCCAGCGATTTCTTTGAACTGTTCATTTTCTGGGGGCAGAATGAGGCTACAACATACATCAGGTTTCATTTTTGCTGGTTTTCTGAAATCAACACAGGCTCAGATTTATACATGCAGGGTCAAATGTATACATACAGCAAACCTAATATGCAGTTAAATATCCTTTAGCAAGTTGCACACTGACCAGGTGCTTTAGGTGGCCATCAACAAGGATGAATATTGAATATTTGACCACTCTTTTTGGCAGAATTGGTTCAATTAAATGGATTGGAATGAAAATGGAAGCCTACATACACTCATTGACACAAAAACAATACAACAAATAACACACCAAGTAGTTGGAGTAGTTGGAATCAAATGAAGCTTTCTATGTGTGCCTGTATGAGCGAAAGTATTTAAGTTTATTGGGGAAAACCATACAATTGAAAGGAAGCTCTAGTACCCTGTTGGGCAGCCTCTAGCCTGGATAGAAGGTAGGATATGGTTGGCCATGGAGGCCAACAGGTTTTGTCTGCGGCACATTTGCCCACAGATGGTGCAGCTGTGTCTGTAGATCCTGCACAGGTAGTGCTGCAACCTGTTGGAGATATTCCTGGGAAACCCTTGCTGCAGGTGGGCGAGCATTATCCTGCTGAAAAGTGCCAGTTGGAAGGCCTGCCATGAGAGGCATTGCATGTGGCCACTGGATGTCCTGCACATATCGCTGAGCAGATGTGGTTCAAGCCCCTTGTAGTCCAGGTTTCTTGTTTACGACACCACTGCAAACGAAGGCGAAGGCTTTGGCAGACTGTAACCTGCGCCTTGGTGGACCTTGGGTTGCTCCAGATCATCCGAACCAATTTCCTCTCAGATATGGGTGACAGTTCAGGTCTTTTTTCAGACCACTGCAAAGTGACTACACCTCCCAAAAACTTGTATGTATGAACTTGTATATGAGGATCTTATATGAGATGGCTATTAGAGAAACTCATGATCATGACTTATGATCCAATGAGTGCTGTCAAACAAACTCTACCTGACTACAGCTACCAGCTGTAGTCAATCATGATCACTGACAGGAAGTTAAGAGACCATGGCAAGGTAAAAGACATTTCAGAATGTTCAGCATTAAACAATGAATGCTTTGAGTCCCAGTGGTGACATCCCATATAAATAAAACTGCCATGTCTTAGTAAGCTGTGGGAACAAGATAATTAAGTGGTGGCCACAACTTAGTATGCATGAGGTCAAGAAAACAAAGCAATTCTTATGAAATTAAATCAGGTGAGCTGCTGGTGGAACTGTATGAATTGATACAGTGACTACAACTTAGTAATGACGTGATCTTGTTCCGACATCTTACTAGGTCATGGTCATGACCTAATTTTTAAGTCCTGGCCACCACTTAATTTTCTTGTTCCCATGTCTTAAAAAGTCATGGCCATAACTAAGTAAAGGGTGGGAATGTGATTCTATGTTGTGTCTATGGCTTAGTTGTATTTATGTGGAATTTTATAAATAAAATTAGTTGTATTTATGGCAGGGCTCCGTAGTATGTATATTTTGGACCCTGTGTGGATAATGTTGACTGCTGCTGAGTTCAGGACCCCCCCCCCTCCCAAAAAAAAAAAAAAATCCAAAAGACTTCCTATAAAAGAAGTGTGTCGTAAACTAATTCTTCCCTAGAAAAAAAAACAGTTCAAAGAAATCACTGAAAGCCCAAAATTGCTATGACATTCAGAGAGAGATACCGAGAGAGAGGGCGAGTTCAGAGGGGCATGAGTGAAATAAAGGACAAGACAAATGACTAAATTAGCAGAGTGTCTCTAGTCTCAGTGTGAAAACGAATGGGCCGATCTGTTATTACATTAGCTTCAAGCTGCGAGAGCAAGCCATCATGGTCCCCTAAGCAGACAGGCCAAGGATGATTCCTAGGTTAGAGTTTTGCATCCCAGCTATGAGGCCTCTTACTGTGGCTGGGCCTCTTACACCCCCATCCACCACAACACACTCTTCTGCTGCAGGCCCCTCTGACTGCCTATAATACAGACAGTTCGGCTGACCCACAAAAACTCACGCTGACAAATGAACTACACTGTTTATTGAAACTGTTCCGAGCTCAAAGCTGTGCTATGGCTCAAAGCTCTCTCCATCTCTAGCTCTCTCTCTCTCTCTCTCTCTCTCTCTCTCTCTTTTTCACAGCTTGAGAGAGTGTGTGTGTAGTGTCTGGAGTTTTATGGTGTTTGCTGACACTACTCTGGGCTACGCACACGACATGGCAGGTTACTACCTCAAATGTGTGTTATGTGTGCATGCATGCATGTATGTGTGAAACTTACCAATGCAGGTCTTGCTGTCGGAGTGGAGGGCATATTTCTGGTGACAGCCGCACACAGGTCCCACCTCAGTGTCATCACATGTGTGCTGGCAACCGCCATTTCCATAGTTACACGTCACTGGCAATGCACAACGACTGTGAGGGGGGCTTAAAGCATTCAGCACACACAGACATACATGCTCTTACACATACTCTGCATTTCTCTCTCTCTCTCTCTCTCTCTCTCTCTCAAGACAGTGCCAATACAGTACTCTGCAAAAGTGTAGTGCAATCAAAATCAAAAATAGTTGTGACATCTCCAGACACTATATGGATTTATATATCTCCACCAGCAGCTGATTTACTTTAATAGAGGATTGATTACATAAACCAGGGCCAAATTCACAAAAGTGCCTTAACCCCTTAATACAGAATAGCTTATTACACACTAAAGTGTATTATTCAGTAACTACAGGGACTTCTAAACAAATTGGGTTGGGCTTTTCTTTGGTAATAGAAGTTTGTTATAACACTTCCGATCCGCTGGTGGTCTATAGGTTGTTTAAGGAGTAAAGGAAGAAATTCTTCTTAGATGTATTTGTTTTCTTAGCCCACTGCTTGTTATTCTTCAAAAATCCTCTTTTATGGATCTTCTCACTTTTTTCTTATTTTTTCCTGTACAAAAACTCCTAAAAACAGTTGATATTCTTAAGAAATATGTTTTTAAATATTTCCATAACCCTATGATATCCTCACACTTGTAGACTGGTACAAAATCAGAAAGGAGACCTTTATAATGATCCTATGATCAGTTAAAAAAAAGCAGAATTACAAGAATCCATGTCTAATTACACTACATTAAATGTAGATATATAAGTATGTGGAAGTCTCTACATAAGGGAAATAATGTATTTTCTGTTTTAGAAGATGTATTTATCTAATGTAATGTAACTGTTTCTACTGTAACTTATGGTCTCTCGTTTACTGACATTTAAAATTATGCTTTTCCTCCCTTTTACTCAATCATTTAACTGAATAATGGACAAGAAAATGCTTCATAAAAGGCTATGTTAAAAAAACTCTATGTCTATGCCAGTAACTGTAACTGTAACTGTTCACAACTATGCTCTTATGATGATGGATTTCATTGCCCTTGTAAATTGAACAAATCCCTAATAAGAAAATGGTGACTGTCAGAAGCTTCTTTAAGTGGGTTTTAAGAAGAAATGTTTTTTTTTCTTAAGAATGACTGGTGAATAAGGCCAATTCATATGAACTTTTCAGTGTTTATCTTAAGATCCTTCTTAAGTTTTTCTTAGAAAAGAAACCTCCATAGGATTTTCTTAAGATACTCTTCATTACTTTCTCATGTAGTCATTTGAAACAAAGCTCGAATCAAACTAAGTGTTCAAAACATTTCAGTAAAGAAGAGCTTGAAATCATGGTGGAGGAAACAGCCAACCAAAAATTTGAAAAGTAACTGTGGCTTGACATTAGAAAGCCATTATTTCTCTTATGTAGAAACTGACGGAACAATCTTCAAGTTGCACATTAAGCATAGTTAAACTATTGATATCTAGAATGATCATTCTAAAGGCTGACCTTTTGAACTCTTACAGTGTAAGAAGAGTGTGAGGCTACTGTAAGGCTACAAATTTAAAGGGAAAACTTAAGAAAAAAAAGAACACTTTAGCTTAACTATTATTTTAAGTATAAAGCTAAGATATATATCTTTTTTATTCAAAAGATTTTTGGAAGAAAAACACATGATCTTTTATGTCTGAATTATGTATGTAAGTATGTAAGTAAGCATAAATAAAAAAACAAAAAAATTCTTAAAAAGAACTTTTATAAATCCGGCCCAGATATAGCTTCACAAAGCATTTCTCAGCCTACAGACTTTTGCACAGTTCTACACGTACAGTACATACAAAATCTACAAAATCCTACATGCTGCAGGGGTCCTTGGCAGGTTTTTTTCTGTAATGTTAAAAAACACCACAGACTGTATGACTAAAGCTGCCCGAGAGATTGCAGTCATCTGAATTACTTTTCCACCAATAGTATAACCACTCATAAAACTGCCATAAGCACTGTCACAACTCAAACATTAATTTGTTTTATGTGTCATATAAATTGTACTGAAATAAACTAATACCAAACACTTCCCAAAACATTCACACTCTCACACACACACACTCAGAATATACCCTTGCTCCTCTTTAATCGAGGATGTTAAAATGTTTCACAATATTTCACTCTTGAAACTTCTGCGGAACATGGTGTGTTGCCAAACTAAGTGTAACTAATAAAAAGCTGATTCCCCGTCTCTCCCCCAGACTGCTGTCCAGTGGATTGGTTCAGGTGGGAGTTCAAGCGTTCATGGATGGGGCACTGCTCCATAATCTGCTTCGCTTTACTCCTTACCATAATCACCTTCCCCTTTTTTAAGTTTAGATCACCAATCACAACAAAACCTTATCACCATCTGAACGTCACAGCTGTCCTTTCGTGTTTTGCTTTTATGGCTAAGATGTGAGGCCATTACCCAAATTCAGCCAGTCTTTACAGTCTGCTTGGCATCTTTATCGTCTTAAAATGGGTCCAACCTAAATGAACGTTAATCTCTCTGCAATTAAAGATACATTTAAACCAAATATATATATATCAATTACATCAAAAATCACTGCTGCCCTGTTAAAGGGGTCGTAAATCGCGCACCGTGCAGCTTGATTTAGGACGTGTCAGTGTGTCTTTGCTATCGCAACGACGGGAAAAGTCTGCATTGTGCGGCTCGAAACACTATGTCTCTTAATTAATCATGGGTGTGTTTTGGGCGTAATGTGTAATAAACCAATCTGCATGTCACTTGCTATTCCCTTTAAGAGGCAGGTGCGGCCTGACTTTGGTCGATTGCTATTCCAATGGCACATAGCATTCGGCACGTGCCTGTGTTGACAATTCACTGCCAAGATAGCAATGAACGTCTGACTGACGTATGCCTAGGTTGTTTTCAGTCAGTGGTGCAACTGTGTTTTCGAGGTCACCGGTGCAGATATATTCGCAAACACTGTTGCTATTTAAATGACAATAGCAATGAGTATTGCGACGCGTCTTGCGCTGGGTGTAAGCGCGTGGAGGCAAGGCTAAAAGCTAACCAGCTACTGCTAACAGCACATCACACCAAGAGGACACAAAGAGAGGACAGCAACACTATCCAGTAAGACTCAGAAAGGATTAGAGTGTTAAAGTTAAAGGGTTAAAACTGAGCTATAATATGTGGGATCTGTGAGCTGTCGTCTGTACTGTAAACCAGATTAAAAAAGGCAGAGAAAATAGTGCCACTTCTCTGGACACTAGGGTTGGGTGGTATCTACGCTTCTCATACCGCCATGCCATCTCAAAATATCACAGCGATATATGGTATAATTAAGGATGAGGAGTAGTGTAAGCTGCGAAAGTGGCACAGATGGTTCTAGATTTACGTCGTACAATCTCATCCTGCGTTATTTTGAAACCTCAAAATAATCAAATATAAAAGTTCAGTTTGCTTACAGGATCACAGACTAAGTGAAAACTGTGCACAACCTGCATGTCTAGCTGACATAAACCCCACTTAGGGTTTAGACAAGAATGACTCTGACTGAGCAACTTGTGTTGGAAGGACAGAAAGCTGAAATGAAAGTTTTTCCTGTGGTGTTGGTTCTGTAGCCCACTCGCTAAGCTAGGCTTTGCTTGCTATTTGCTAGGCTTTGCTTTGCTCCATTCTGATTTTACAGACGACTGTTTTTTTTAAATCTTCTTTAAAACTGGGTCCAAAATTAACCAATCAAAATGCATTGATTTTATAGCTCAACCAATCCGTACAGACTATATATTCCGTAATATCCATGGAAAATGGTGTACGGAATACCTAATGTTGACAGTAAAAACTTGTGTCTTGTTTGGGCCTGTAGACTGCTATTTAGGCTTTTGGAACTGAAAGCTAGCAGGCTAAACACTTCAGAACAGACCGTGTTTTAGTTAATTGAGGCTCCAATCACACACGTTTAGAGGATATAGCTTCATATCGGAGAGCAGAAAGTAGAATGAATGGTCTTAGTAAGTGTTTTCAGATGGTTTCCAGGCAGATTTAGTAGACTTGTTCATCCAGGTTTGCTTGCTCTCCCTTTCATTTTAACTCAGCACAACCGACACCTTGTTTAATAGATACAGACACTGGACAGACATTTGACACATCAGACATGTTGTCATTTTGAAATACCGTCCACATTAGGCGATATTTTAAATACTGCTGTAAACATTCAGAGCAAATAAAGTGCAGCAGTGATTTTTGTCAAATCTGATTATAGAAGAAATATGACATATCCAGACATAGCATTGCATGTATTACCTCCAAATAGGGCAAAATACTACAACTGGTTACTACATATGGTAACTGGTTGCAAACTTATAACACGTTACAGCAACTCAATTGCCTTATGCTACGTGACTTTTATTACACCCTAAGATTTACTAATCGGCCACTACATGCCAAGCAGTGCAAACTGGCTGAACTGTTCCTTAGATATAACAGTGGGGGGAGGGGGGGAGGAACCACTGGTGGTTCCGAGAGGTTTAGGAGGTTAAATTCACTAGTTTTTGGCATAAACTGTGTTGACGTAACACATTTTACTCAAACTTAATTCAAAGTGACATTTGTTGTAGTGTACATTTAAACACTACGCATGCACACATTTGCACAGGCAAATATGCACCCAGGGTTCGTTTAGATTGTGTTTTTAGTAGACTAAAGGAAAGCAAACACATTCAAATGATTTTGATTGCACTGCTACTTTTACTTCAGTTGAAATGACTTGAATGTTGCTTTGATATGCTGACTGGATGAGTGAGTTTCTTACCTTATGACCTAATGTGGTAATTCGCAGTCCATTAACCTCATGTAATGATTTCCACATAAGTCATTGTTAAGTTTTAAGTTACTAAAATATTGTCATTATTTCACACAGTTCCCTGTGGTGCACATAAAAAGGCTATTATAAGGCAAAATATACTACATTTTGCCACTAACATAAATGACTTACTATGTACCAAGTAGTGCCAAGTCTGCAGAGCTTCACACAAGGCCTTGCCACAAAAGCTAAATTATCCATCCTGTCACATCAGCCTAAAGATTTCTTTCCCTACGAACCCTTTGCATTTGGCCAGGTGCTGACCAAGGCATTGGAAAAGAGTCAGTGAATGTGGAAAGCCAGAGACCAGAGTGTTACATGTATTTTTTTTTTTTTTTTTGGAGCTGGTGAAACCGTGCGATACCTACATCTGCAGTCCTGCTGGTTCTCCGCCAGTTCGAACCCCGGCCTGCACTCACACGACACGCCACCTTTAGGAGTCTCCCTGCAGATGTGTGCACAGCCATGATCCTTATTCATGCAGTTCATCCCATCTGCAGGACAAGAGGGAGAGAAAACGGGGGACGTTAATTTACAGCTGAAGGACGTGCTCTCCACTACAAACAATCCTCCGGCAGGCTCCTGGAGATGGACGTGTGATTTTTATGAGAGGTGTAAATTAGCTTAATGTTTCTGCCACAGGGCCCTTTATACACACAAAAGAACACTGACATTACCACTGACCCATGGATCCCAACAGAAAAAAAGTCTCCTTGAATAACACATCCAAATACCAAAAACCTTTTGTGTCTGCATAGCCGGTTGTCTCCCTCCTCCATTGGTCTTTCTCCTTTTTCTTCTCTCCCAAGTTTTTCCTTGCTTTCTCCTTTTTGTCTGTCTGTAGTTCTTCTCTCGTCTAAGATTAACATATTTTCTCCTTCAGTGAGGGTTTATTAGAATTCACTCACAAGCAATAAGCAGAACTTTGAAATACTAACAGAACAGAGCTCTGTATATACACACCCTGGACACCCCTGGCCAAATGATACCATTTGTAGTTTTTTTCCTTTTTAACTTAAGAAGTAGTGAAACCAGCCTCTGTAAAATAAATAACAATAATAATAATAATAATAATAATAATAATAATAATATAAAATAAATAAATAAATAAATAAATGTGGCCTTTGCCATAGGGTATCCCATGCCTTGCAAAGACAAAGGTCCTTTTTTTGACAAGGTCTCAAATCCAAATGTATTCAGGAATCTCATTTCTAAGCTTTATACATTCTCTGACTCTTCCAACCTTGTACTAATGTTCATCAAACATGGGCTCCTCTAAGCAAATGTCTAAAGAGTCCAAAACCAAAAGCTGAAAGTAATCAATGTCCTCAGTTCAAAGGAAGGTGATACTAACAGCGTGGAATGTTTAGAAATGGCAGTTCAGGGGAACTGTGGAGGGCAAGATGAGACCTGGGAGACCAAGACATTTCAGCGAGAACTGTGCATATGCTGGTATGAGAGGCAAATCAAAACCGCATGTGATAATAATGCATGGGTGGAGGGAAAATAGAATAAATAAAAAAATACCATGGGTGCAAATGATGAAGCTGAAAAGAGAATGGCTTTAAGTACAGGATAATTTCCCCAGAATTTACCTCATGGACTGCCTGTCAGAACACATACTGGAGCTTTTAGAATTTCATTCATAATGCTTTTATAATTCCCTGACCTAAAGAGAACCTACAATTATTTGTGAATAGATGTGAATAGACCTAAAACAAGCTGTGCATCCTGAGAAATTCTTCATATGTCCTGTAAAAACATATCTTTACTCATGTAAACAAATTGTTTTGATGCTTGAAATTGGTTTGCTAGATTCTCAGCTTTAAACAAAAGTAGTGGAATGAATGAATGAAATGTATAGATATATTTTTTAGATGTATAGATTATAGATGTATAGATTTATTAATTGAAATTTATAAATGGCAGAAGACGAGTTTCTCTGTGTCCACTGGACAGTTTTACACAAACCCAAAGATGGAAGCACCAATCCACCATTTACAGATGAGAGGCAAATGACAGACACATGAATCCACATGGCGTGAGGCAGTGGATAAGTTTCTCTGTGTCCATTGGTCAGTTTCACACAAAACTATGGATGGATGCACAAAACCACCAATTACAGATAAGAGACAGATGACAGACACACAAATCAACCAGTTAGACATGGGGAGAGGCCAATAAGAATAAGAATCTAGACTTGTCTTTACAGCCTCGTAACTCCAGGTGTGAATCACGTACAATCTGGCAATAGATGTGATGGAAAGAGTTGGCTGTATGATCCAAAAGATATTAATAGGAACATTTTAAAAATTTGCATTCTGGTGCACCAGCGTGCTCGTACATTCAGTGGAAGTCAACACAAAAATACCCCCCCCCCCAGTTATTTTAGCCTATTCATTATGAAGTTTCATAAAATATAATGCTACCAATTCTACCAATTCTACCAATGCTACCAATCTGCAAAAAAGTGAAAAATGGGCATGCAAAGTGCTACAACCCCAAACCACAAAAAGATGTAGTGTAGTGCATTTTTATCTAACACAGCCTCCATCCTTGGTTGAATAACTAAGGAATAATACTTTCCTTCAACAAAAAATGGCAACATGAAAGAGTTACATAGCGGAGGTGAAGGGGTGAGGACAGAAAGAGGTACTTGTCTGTCTTTAATGGGCGTCCTGGTCATCCTAAAGCTCTCGCGATGGACAGACAATGAGCCGAGAATGTGTGTACACAAAAGCAGGTCTCCGTGGTAACACCACGGCGTCCTGCATCCTTGTTCTTGGAGCTAAGACTCTTCAGAAGCGTAGTTCTCAGGATGCTGGGGGTTTGGAGGGGGTTGCTGCTTTTCTTATGGGCAGTGGTGAGGGTGCCTTGATGTGCCTAATTATCATGCCTTCACCCTTCAGAGGGCCATTAAGCACTTAGCAGACAAAGAGAACTGCCCTGCTTCACCCCATCGGTGTTTGAGTGTATGTGTGTGTGCAGCGCTATGTAAAACTATTGTATGCATTCCTGTGCAATAAGATTGACAGGACAAGACGTTCGCTCCACAGAGATTCCCCGTGCCTGCCAGATCATTTTATAATCACCTTATTTATATAGGCCAGATGGCCTCACTACTGCAGAGCCAATGAGATTTACAGTCCAGATCAAGATTTAATCGAACTTTAACCAGGTGACCTGAACTGGCGCCTCATCGTGCTGCACGGGTCCAAATCAAGCGTGGCTGCTTCACGAGCAAATTTATTTGAAGGAGCGAGCACGAGGCTAAAATGTCATCTGGGCCCTCTGCTTAAACTGCAGAGAAGTCAAATAAACTGCCGGGCGAGGGGAGAGGGGAAAGGTGCTCTGCTCTGCTGAATCACCAAACACAGAGCCGACCTTCCGTCCGTCAGCGCGGCGCACCAGGAGTGCTCGACAAAAGACGGATTGACTGGGAGAGGATGTGAAACCATCGCCTTAGTGCTCCACTCATAAGACCCACTCCGTCTCTGCTATTATTTTAACAGACGAAGTGTTTCAAAGGAATCTTCAGAACTCTTCAGAAACTGCAAGGGGTAGAGAATAGAATATGGCAAAAGACAGGGACGGGAAGAAGACGTAAGAGCGACCCAGGAGGAGAGGTTATAGCAGTGACAGCGAGAGAGTGATGGACCAAAAGAAGGGAGAGGGAGAGCGGAAAGTTAATATGTGTGTGATGTGAAGCCTGGCGTGTGTTTTGACTGCAGATGTCAGGGAGTTCAGGGGTGCTGAAAGGCTGGGGAGTTTGAGAGCCAGTGGCTCTGATAAGAAGTGCTGCCTCACTGCCCTGCTCCAAACATATCACAGCCGTGTTATTCCAGCGCCGGAGAGTGGAAAAGACGGAGCATTTTCCCCTTCAGCGCAAACAATCATCTCCTCCGTCAGCCCGGTTTGCTCTCTGAAGCAAATCAAGAGGACCGGAGCTGAGAGAGAGACAGGGAACTGCATCACGAGAGTGCGTGTGTGTTCTTATGTGCAGTTGCCCGTAAACCCACCACTTAAAAGCAGTCTTTCCAAATCAGACTTTCAAAAGGCTCAAGTGCAATATCAAACGGAAGCTCTTTTCAAAGCCTCATGTATAACAAATTACACAACAATTAGACCCAGGCTGACGGCGGCTTTTCTCTGTGCCCATAAAAGACCAAACTGAATCTCTACAGATGGTGAGAATACAACTGCATAACAAAACAACATAAACTGGACAGGAAGAGAATTAGCAGAAGATCTCTGCAAACAGCCCTAGAATGTTGAGCAGTATTTACTCTGGCCTAGCTGAATAATGAGAGCTCAGTGTGGAAGTGACAATCCGTGAACCTCAAACACTGTTGTGTTCTCATCAAAAAGAAAATCCAGCATCACCAAAACAAGGCTGGAAAATGGGCCCATCTCAAACCCCCCAAACTATTGCACAACAGTCTTGTTTTACGTATGCCCCAAAAATGGACATAAACCCAGTCTACTACGAAAGCCCTTGTCAAAGTTGTCAAGTGGTAAAGCATGATGGCAACAAGAGAACATGGGGTTGTTGACACTGGTGAGCAGCACATCATCACCAAACTCTGCTAGTTATGAGGAATATGAGTTGATCTGAGAACCAGGTCTCACGACCGTGGCTTTTTCTGTGCCAGTGTCCGCAAAAAGGAAAGCTCAAACTCGTGACAAAAAGAATGAGCTGGGAAAACAAACAGAGATCTGTGCTAGGCTAAAAGCAAATACTAGCCAACGCTAGCTTTTACCATGTCTTCTTCTTCTCTGCAAGATCTGCTCTCTCGAAAACAAACTACCTCAGCTGACTACCAAACTAGAGCTAAACACACACCAGACAAGAAGAAGTCAAACCCGGCTAAATAACTACGGGACAAGGATTGGCAATTATTCAAACCTCTCACCGACCAATTTTTTTTGGATAGATTCATATTGGAGCCTTATTTTGCACTACATTTGCAATGATTGGAAGCTGGGATGGGATATTGTCCAGTTGGTCACACAACCATTCTGTATGGGACCTTACGATCGAGAACCTTGTGACCTTGTCAAAGCTGCAAAGTGTAGTAGAAGGACACGGAAGCCACTCTAAGTGCAATTCAGTAATCATTAGAGTATAAATTTAAAAAATCATATCCCAACCTTCATGAATCATAATCGTGGTAAAATGTTCAGTTATTTGCAATATTAATTTGGGTGTCATATCGCCCAGTACTAGCTAGAATCTATCCAGCTACAATCTCTTTAGCTTGCTGAGAGGACTCAATGAGAGGACAGCAACACTGTCCGGTAAGCGTTCACTTACTCCTTTCTTTTTATACATCATTGAACAACGTAAAATAATTAGAATATGCATTTTGGTAGCTTTAAAAGAAGAGGGCGTGTTTAGAAAGTCGTTTTGAGGGAGGAAAAAGCAAGATTGTGGAAAATGTTATATGTAATATACAAAGGACAGGTGGTAAGAGGGATAATGACTTTATCACATAAAGTCACTTTTGAGAAAGTTCAAAAGGAAAAATGAACGGAGCTCTTCTGTCTTTATGTAACGAGCATAGTGCCTGAATATAAAACACACACCCACACACACGCACACATACATGCACACAAAAGCCCTCCTTTTTCCCATCCATCCTTTTGTAAATGCCATTTTAATTGAAATCTGTCAGCCTCTCTCTCTCTCTCTCTCTCTCTCTCTCTAAACACACAATGCTATAGGTACTAAGCCATGAATTTCAATGAGGCTCTTTTTTTCAGCAGCCACCATTGATGTCCTTCAGCTGAAAACCGTCTTTTCCAATAACCCTCCCCAATCTCTTCTTTAAACACCAACTTTCTCCCTCTCACTCTCTCTCTTTCTCGCTCTCTCTCTCTCTCTCTCTCTCTCTCTTGCACGCTGGCTATATTAAGCTCTCTCTCTCTCTCTCTCTCTCTCTCTCTCTCTCTCTCTCTCAGTCACACACAAACACACACAGACCAGCTCACAGTCAAACAACGGACACAAAAAACCTCGACATTCATACATTTCTGCACTTTTCCTCAACCGGTCCACTGAACCTTTATGATGTCAACATCAGTGGACAAATGTATCAGTGTGTGTGTGTGTGTGTGTGTGTGTGAGAGAGAGAGAGAGTGTCAGGCTGGAAGTTTACAAAGGCAACGTGACTTTAACAGGGATTCACTCTCTCTCTTACACACACACACACACAGTCATACAAGGTTTTAAGACACAAGCCAGCTGCTAGTGCTTCAATGAAGGCAGCAAGAGATAGATAGCGGAAATGAGAAAGTGTGTCACAGAGAAGGAGAGGGAGACGGCAAGCGAGAGGGAAGGGGAGAGGGACAAGCATGGTACTTTTTGAGGAAAACAAAAACAGCCATGAACCTTACTACCTGCCAAAGTCAAGGCAAACACACACTAGCATCCATGTACCCCTGACACACTCACACACACACACACACACACACACACACACCCATTCGTCTAAAAATATTTCACCCTAGAATAAAAAAGAGAGCAGTTTTGTTTATCCCAAGCGAAGGAGAGACAGAAGCAGAGCAGTGGCAGCAGAGCAGAGGTTTTCACCCTTAGAGCTAATATTTGAGCACTGTATTTATAAATGGAGGAAGACAGTGGTAAAAGTTCCAGTGGCCAGCTACCCTCAACACCTCTGCTGTCCACGGGTATGTTTAGCCAAAGTTCTTCCACCTACCCTTTCCGACCATAAAGCTCCAGAAGGGTTCAAATAAGCTTTTCTCGTACGTCACATGGCTGATGAAATGTCAGTCAGCGAGAAGTCGTTCGTCATATTGCAATAAAGGAACAATGGCAACTAACACACATGCAAACATACACCCACAGGTCCAGGGCACTACCGACACACACAGTGTTTAAAATTGAAGGAGCTTAAAATGATTTTTTGAGCGTTGCCATTGAAGAACCACGTTTGCTTCCATAAAGAAACATGGTTGTAAAAGAGATTTGTGAGTGAGAAGAACCTTCATTTGGTAAAGAACCTTTACAAGTCCAGAGAACAAACAAAGCAGATCTCAGTTAGAAAAACTGATTCTAAAAAGCAAGCAGTGGCTATCTAGAAGAAACAAAAGTATTGGAACATCTAAACATTACACCTGCAGGTGCTATGGAGTTGATTTTGGGGTGTGTTGTCCATATAGTTTTGCCCATATATACAGAAGAGCATTCATGAAGTCAGACACCGATGTTGGTCGAAAGGGCCTGGCTCGCAATCTCCATTCTAGTTAATCTCAAAGGTGTTCGATGCGGTTAAGGTCTGGGCTCTGCATGGGCCAGTCAAGTTCTTCCACTTAAACTCATGCCTTTATGGATCTTCACCCTTCACTATTGGCCAACCCCTGAAAAACAACCCCATAGCATTATCCCTCCTCCACCAAACTTTACAGTTGGCATAGTGCAGTCAGACAGGTAATGTTCACCTGGCATTCGCTAAACCCAGACTTATCCATCATACTGCCAGATAAAGAAACATGATTCGTCACTCCACAGAACATGTTTCCACTGCACCACTGAGTCCTGTGGTGGTGTGCTTTACACCACTACATCCAATGCTTGGCATTGTGCTTGGTGATGTACGGCTTGCAAGCAGCTCCTCAGCTACGGAAACCCATGCCATCCAATGAAGCTCCCAGCACACAGTTTCTGTGCTGATGTTAATGCCAGAAGAGGTTTGGAACTGAGTCAGTGTTGGAGACATTTATGCACTATGTGGCCTAGAGTTACTGTGGTTCCTAAACGCTTCCACTTTTCAATAATATCACTCACAGTTGATGGCGGAATATCTAGGAGGGGAAACAAAATGACGTGAACTGACGTGTTGCTATGGTGCACCAGAGCAGTACCACCAGCTTATCCCAGACATGGTGAACCACTGCCATTTTGCCCACTGGCTGACTAGGCATTCCCTCCCAAACCGTATTTTCTGAAATTATTTTCTGGCCTGCTAAATACTATTAATCTGCGCTCAAAAATAATTCTTCCAATGTCCAAAACGGTTCTGTTATCTGTGTCTTTGCTTAGCAAAAACAAGCTAAACTGTGTAATGAGAACTGGTCGCTATGGTAACCAGGAAAGCATGAGAACATGCTTACAGAAGAAGTTTTTGTGTATATGCTGCTGTGCGTGAAAATGTCTGTTCTAAATCACTGATAACTGCCCTAACTTCACTGAACACGTACAAACACTACCTGAACTTAAGAACCCAACCAAACACTCCCGGACACAAACAGCCATGGCACACCAAATAAACATAAAATGTGTTCGTCCAGTTGTTGGTGAGGCTCTTCACACTTACTCATCTGTTTTAAAAACATGGTCCTTTATGGAACCAAAAGTTGTACTTCTATGGCATTGCTCAAAGAACCCTATTATTATTTTTAAGGGCTCAAATAAGACGTGGTCAGCCTAAATGGCTTAGATAATGGCTTACAACTCACACTCAAACTTTCTCTTTCTCTTGGCAGAAACACACACACACAGAGAACCTCTAGAAATGTCCACCCATGAACTCTGCCCTGAGCGTCAGGATTCCACGGCCATACCAGGATGTTTGCAGTGGAAACATTGTGGACGCTCGTGAGTGTCTGCAATCTTTGGGGTGGACAATCAATTCAGTTTCAGTCAGCTGCTTTAATAAAGTGTGGTCAGACACACACACACATGCCCACACACTCACACACACATATATACTGGATCGCTAAGGATGTATATAGTCATCTCTGCATTCAGCATTGAGTGTGTGCAAGACTGGCTTTACTCCGCTTCCCCACAAACTCCAAATAAACCCACAGAGCTCCTATCGCTACACTCAGCTATGTTTGTCCTGCTGTTTGTTTTTCCCTCTCTTCATCCCTCCATCCTTCTCCTCCTGTCCTCCTACGCAGGTCACAGAATAAGACAGTGAGACAGCAAGAGAGGAGGGGCATAGAGAGAGATGGAGAGACAGTTCTGTGACTGACCAAATGAGGACATACAAGCACGAAGCTGAACCCTACAAGCAAACACCGGAAACCCCTTACAGAAAACAACCTCACTTTAATGTCAGAACCATAAAGCAGCCTGTAGTGGGTTTTCCATCCAGCCTTTTTGGTGTAAATTTGGATTTTCCCCAGTTCTCCCCCTATCCAACGTTTTTTTTATCTGCTTCTTCCAAGTCAGGATTGCAGTAAGTGCGAAGCCTCCAAGGAATCAATGGACGCAAGACAGCATATCCCCTGGACAGGGTGCCAGTCCATCGAAGGGATAGACTACACACATTTACACTCTCAGACCTAGGGGACAATTTATCATGGCCAATTTACCTACCATGTGTGGGAGGAAACCGGAGTACCTAGACAAAAAGCCCATCCGGACACGGGGAGCATTGTCACAACAGCTCAACGCGCTTGGAAGAGAGACTACTGCCAGTTCTGTTACATTAGATAACAGATGGCTGCCCTGGATAGCATCACGCTGAGTGATGGTGGGAAAGGGAGGGCCAATCTGAGACTTAAGGTAATGGATGGCTGTGGAGTACTAGGGATCAAACCAGCGAGCTATTAATAATACCAACATATAGATAGATGGGCCACTCAGGAGCCAGCTTTCACACTTGAAGAAAGAGGATAAGCAGCTTTTTTGATAAAGGAGCAATGCTCGAAGGTGACAATGGTGAAGGTTAAGGAATAAGTGTGTTTTACATAACAGCCTATCAAAACTGTTCTCATCCAGGGGTCTGGAGGGTAACGGTGAAGTTGTAGAGCAAGTTCAGCCCTTATTAGGCACCCCGTCGATGAACAACAGTTAACAGAGGGAGACTATGAGGTGCAAGCATGTCACGTCATCTTCAGGAATTGCATTCTTTTACCAATGTCAAGTGAGCATCACACTAAGCACTCTCTCTCCCTGTCAAGTTCTTAAAGCTAAGATGCTTTTTGAAACTTGGGCCCTGTACTGTACTTATGTTGGTCACTGCATATATAGACTTACTATATGTTTGAAATATGAATGTAAATATGTATAAAAACATGATTAGAGTCACATAAATATGCTCTATAGCAGAGGAATAATTCAATCTCTGTGAGAAGGGCACATGCATATATGCCTGTAGAAGGTGTGTGGCCTTTAAGGTGAATGTGTGTGTAGTTGAGCGAGTTCTACATTTCCACTCTTGTGCTCATAAATCATCAGCCTGCATTGCTCCACTACCGTCTGAACTGCAGCAGCGGCGCCGGTGTGAGCCCACGCATTAATGATTTTCCCCATCAGAGAGACAGACGGACAGAGAGAGAGAGAGACCTAGAGGTGTGCAGACCTAGAGGAATTCACATCACTTGGAAGAGCTATGAATGGACGAGAGGGTCACGCATAATAACACCCGCTGATGCGCAGAATCATATTTCAGGTACCACAAGCTGAACCCTGACGAAGAACCCGCCATTGTAGGTGCTGTTGGTGCTTCCTGGCATTCCTGGTGGTGGGAGCAGCAGACTGGCTGTCGGCATGGCAAAAAAACCCCAAATTCCCAATTTACAACCAGCCAACAATTGCCAGGATTTCTGGGGTTGAGCTGGGAGAAGAATTTACAAGGATATTATTTTCACAACATGTGGGGACATCTAATGCCATATTTAAGAGCCCGTCAAATGTTCAGGATCCAATTTCCAACATTGACTCCACGTCCAACAGAGAAGTTATTAATTCATAATTTAAGTCTGAAATTTAGGGAGTGTAGAAAAAACATATCTTAAACCCAGTTTAGCATAAAAATGTGGTACTGAGATGGTACTACTTAGAAAGAACTGAACACCTACATGCTTGTGTAGTCATCCAGTTAGCTAAACACATGGCAGCAGTTCAATGCATATAATCATGGAGATACGAGCCAACAGCTTCAGGTAATGTTCATATCAGAATGGTAAAAAGATTTTCCACTGCATCATTGATGGTGCCAGATGGGCTGGTTTGAGTATTTCTAGGTCTACAGAGGATGGCCAGACTGGTTGGAGCTGACAGAAAGGCTACAGTAACTCAGATAACCACTCTGTACAGTTGTGGTGAGAAGAAGAGCATCTCAAATTGCACAGTATGTCCAATCTTAAAGCTGATGGGCTTTAGCAGTAGAAGGTCATATCAAGTTCAACAAGCTTTTAGCCAAAAACAGAAAGCTGAGGCTGCAGTCAGGAACAGGCTTACCAAAACTAGACAGGTGCAGACCAGAAAAATTAAGCCTTGTCTGATGACTTTCAATTTCTGCTGAAGAACACATACAGTATGGTGAGAATTTTGCACCAACTGCATGAATCCATGGGCACAATGTGCCACTGGTCAACAGTCCAGGCTGTTAAAGTGGTGTAATGGTGTGGGGAATGTACCAGTGGGGCTAGGTACAGCCTTAGTCACCAGGGAGGTCAGTGTGGTTTAACAGCCATGAAGCTGGCTAAGTGATAGGTCTGTGAAGTGAGCTTGGAGGGGAGTGGGTTTGGGACACCAGACCTTACTGTTGAGCCTTCAGGAGGTGGCACAGGCTTAATTTAGCAAAACACTAATAAAGGGAGGTGCCTACCTGATGACCCCTGTGAGGAGCTTGTAATATAGTTGGTGATTAGAAAATGGGTGAAGATAATAGACTGGGCCCCATGTGTAACCCCAAGTATTAAGTGCAGGATTTTTTTTACAGAACTTTTCCTGTAGTATTTTACGTCATGGCCACAATTTACCTAACATCACAAGGCTACTTCCAGCACCTTCAGATGCCTTCTCAGTCACCGGATCTGAATCCAATATAACACTTTTGGGATGTGGTAAAACAGGGGATTTGCAGCATGAAAGTGCACCTGAACACTCATGCCATATGCTGACAGCATAGGGTTGATCACTGGATGTTACAGTAAAAAATTACAGTAAAGTTCAACTTCAGCTTTAAACGGCAGGTATATATGGCAAGAGTAGCAGCACAAACTTAGCATTTGATCCCAGTGAATGAAGAAGATAAAAAGACTCCAGTTAGAGCTGTGTCTCCCCAGCAAGAGGCTGGATGCCCTGAGCTAGGGTCTCAGGACTGCCCTGTTCCAGAAGACCAGTGTAAACATTGCAGCCATGGGCCATGTGGAGAAGAAGCCTGGTTTATAACTGCCTGAACTGAAGAGTGATCCAGACAATGAGTAGGAAGGCTTGCCGGGAACGCTTTCAAAGCCATAAAGAGCGAAATAAAAATGGGAAAAGCAAGGCAATACATAAGTATTGGGGAAGCAAAGAGGGATTATTATACCATTATTAATATTTAGGATTATAGCAATTCAAAGAATCCCTAATACTGACCAATATAATTTTATATCTTATCATTTCCCGATTTGCAGCAAATCTTAAACTCAAATAAACAGCAGAAACTCCAGGGAATATTTCTGCCACGCTCCTAATAATTCCGGGTCGGAACCGGGACCACCCTGACCGAACAAAAGCAGAAAAGCAGATGAATAAATGTGATACCAACCATGACAGTGTTTTGCACTGCAGTTGGAGTTGCCTGTCTTGCTGTCTTACATGACTCTGTAGTTATCGTCTCGTAATCCCAAGGTAAAGTGAATAATGACTTTCTACAGGCCGTAATCTTGTCAAATGGAAATTAGATCATATTCCTCATTCCACGAAGTACACTGGGCTTCTTCAGAATCAACAGTGCAATAGACAGCGCGTTTCACACACTACACAATAGCGTTAATTTGTGGGTATAATGGCATTACAGTAAAACAGTACCTCAGGTATGCTAGTGAAAGGCTCTCCTCCCCGATAGAAGCCCAAGTGTAAAGAACATACAGTTTTAACAGAGCCCCACTTTACTACAGCAGACGCACGGCGCCAATGACACACACTCACTCACACACACAACTCTTCCACTCACCCAACAGTGCTGAGAGATGAACTGTAAACACCCAACACACGTACAGCGTTACACATACATTAAGACACACACACGCAGATACACAGTCGATGAGTGGAAGTGATGAGTGAAGGTAAGAGGTTCATTTGGGGTGATGAGTTTCAAAGTGTGAAAGAAGGCCTGTCTGCAACTGGTAAGTATGTAGGTGTCTTTCTGTTTGTGTGTGTGTGTGTGTGTGTGTGTGTGTGTGTGCATAAGGGCCTTTTCAAACTGAGATAAATATGAATGATGGACAGAAAGGGAGTACACTCATAATATTCTCCAGTAAAGTTACTATTGTTTTGTCTTAATATATTGAGGATATGGCAAGAGTGAGTCAAAATGTGTGTGAGTGTGTGTGTGTGTGTGGTATGTTATCCAGTCCAGGGTCATCACAGAACATTAGTGAGCTGTCCACAAACAGACCTCTTGTCCTGTTGTAGCACCTCCCCCGTAATACACATAGCTTGTTTACACACAAACACACTAGTGTATGCAGACACACACAGACACACACACACACACACACAGGCACACACCAGGTGTTGCTTTTGAAGTAAAAATATCATGCACATGGTCAGAGCAGAGAGATGCACACAGAGTTATAGGCTTCCCAAAAGCAAACAGAGAATTTTTCTATTTCTGTTTCTTTCTCTCTCTTTTTCTCGTGACTGCAGGCCAGTTCTACCCTTTCCCTCGTCTCCATGTAGTCATATTTTATTACATGCACACTACGTGTCCACATGTTTGTGGACACCCCTTCTAATGAATGCATTTAGCATGGTAAATGCACACACACACAGCTTGTCTAGTCCCTGTAGAGAATTACTGCCAATAGAATAGGTGCTATTGGCACTATGTCTAAAGGCTGGCGTCTCCGGCATTGAGCTGTGCAGCAGTGGAACTGTGTTCTCTGGAATGATGTCACACCATCCAATAATTTTGGGGAATTTTGGACTTGGGATTCGGAGATGAGGTTGGGTTATGATCATCCAACATCCAGACCTTGCTAATCGCTCAACTAAATGACTAAATGCAGTAGAAGTGCCAGATTTGGAAGGTGCAGTAGAATAGAACCGTATTTATCTTGGCATAGCTGAATAATGAGTGTACAGTACATGAGAGTGGCATAATGTGAACTTAGAAATGCTGTTGTTTTTCCATTAAAAAGAAAATCCAACATAACCAAACAAGGTCTGGAAAGAGAGAAAATGGTGCTGCTAATACTAAAAAGCAGCAGATCACCACCACACCCTGCTAGGTAAGGGAATAGGGGTTGTGATGTGAACCAGGTCTTGTGACCGCAGCTTTTCCTGTGCCAGTGCCCGCAGAAGGGGAGAAGGGAATGTCTGCGAAAATAACGGTAAACAGGGATCCGCGCTAGCCTAAAAGCTAAAGCAAACCCTTTTCTCTTGCTATAGTCAGCTCTTTCAAAGACAAAGTGGACTACGTCAGTTAAACCAAATTTGACCAAAACCCACATCAGAAGACAAAGACCCAGCTTATATTTTTGAATACCTGTAAGACTATACAGGGAAGCATGTGATGGCAAAGCTAGAAGCTAGCCTGGCTACAATCTCTTCAATTTGCTAACAGCACGGCGCGCTGAGAGGACACAACAAGAGGATAGCAATGCTATTCATTCAGATTCGGGAACTATTATTGTGTGTGTATATATATGCTATAATGTGTAAATTCTTTGAGCTTTCCCAAAACAAAAAACACAAAAAAGTGTTCAGTGGGTTTTCTTCCCACAAATAAATATGCTTGTTAGATGGCACCACAGCATTTCTTTCCTCCAACTAAAGTCACATAAAATTATATGTCTTAAAAAACTTAAAATTCTTTAAAAATGCATTCTACGGCACCTTTAAGTACATACACACAGTATTGATATCGGCAATACAGAGCACCGATTCCATATAGCTTACTGGCACCCTACTTTTCCTTTTTTTACATAAAACATTTTTGTTTGCCTACTTTGTTATGAAACCAAACACTTAAACAACCAGTAAAGTCAGCCATAAATAGCAATAACCGATAAACAGACATTTAATGAACTTTTAGCACTTTTTGTTTTCATGTGTTATTTTTGGTTCTGAAACCAGAAGTTGAGTTTAAGCAGCTTGTTTAATAAGCACTTTTTGTTTCTAAACTGGTATTTTTTTCACTGCTCTGAAATGTGAATTTTAAACACTTATTAAAAAGCTGTTTGGTCGGGCTTAGCAAGATTATGCTTCCCTACTCGCACGTGTTTCTGCATTGTCGCTATTTTATTTTTTTATAGCTCTGAAACTTTTCAAATGTGCTGTTCCTCAACTGGTACATGCTGTTCTTTCAAGCTCATTATATCTTATTTGGGATAAACTATAAAAAGCAGAGCACAATAATTATCAGGATTTATAGCCATCTATCGAGTATTTAATCTCTGTATTGGCAGATACTTGTAAATCTGGTACTGGTATCGGTATCAAAAGGGAAAAAGTGGTTTCGTTGCATCCCTAATAATTCTGCTAATTCTCCATCATCTACATTGCAGCACTGAAATGGACTGAACTTGTGCATCTCTAGTGTCTGGAAAACTGTCCATTAGAGGCGCTTGTGTGAAATAAAAATGAAGGGGGGTCAGCTACTCTCCACATTCCGCACATGTCTGTGAGTGACATCACAGAAATGATTACAGCATAGCCCAATCTCGTCTTTAAGTGTGTGTGTTTGTGTGTGTGTGTGTGTGTGTGTGTGTGTGTGTGTGTGTGTGTGCGTGCATGCGTTTTATTCGCCTGTGCAGGGGAACGCAAGAATCTAAATGTAAATGTGTTGTTCATTCTTTACCTGCTGACAGATAGAAGACGTCAAAACATGCAGGGTTGCATCACCACTTTCTCTCCTTCTCACTCCCCCTCTCTGCTCCTTCAACTACCACTTCTGCAAGTTCTTCCACTCTTCACCGCAATCTTCACTCTGTTTCCCCCTCAGCTCTTGCCTCTACTGTCCTGACCACTCTTCCCCATCTTGAATCTTTCTCCTCTCTCCCACTTGAAACTGCTACAGACACTCTCCTCTCTTCTATCTCCACCTCTGTCGACCTTCTCTGCCCTTTCTCCCCTAGGTCAGCAAATTCTTCTCCACCTTCCCCGTGGCTGTCAGATGTTCTCCGCAACAACCGTAGAGAGCTAAGACTGGCTGAAAGGAAGTGGCGGAAGTCACAACACGACTCCGACCTCCACTCCTATCAGTCTCTTCTCTCCAGGTTTAGAACGGAAGTTGCTGCCGCCAAAGCATCTTACTACAGGGGGAAATTGGAATCCTCTGCATCTGACCCACGCAAACTATTCACCATCTTCTCCTCTCTCCTCAACCCTCCTACTCCCCCACCTCCCACTACCCTGTCTGCAGATGATTTTGTCTCCTTCTTTGAAGAAAAGGTTGACAAGATCCGCCGATCCTTCCCCCCTGCCTCTACCCCCCTCTCTAGACACTGCCCTCCTCCTCCCTCTTCTCTGACTTGCTTCTCTCCTCTTTCCACAGATGACCTCCTACATCTTCTCACCTCCAATAATCCTACCACCTGTCCACTAGACCCTATTCCATCCCCTCTGTTCCAAACCATCGCTCCAAACCTCCTCCCCTTCATCTCCTCTATCATAAACAGCTCTTTGTCATCAGGTCAGGTACCATCGGCCTTCAAGTCTGCCAGAGTCGTGCCCATCCTAAAGAAACCAACTCTAGACAGCTTGGACATCGGCAACTACAGACCTATCTCTCTTCTCTCTTTCCTCTCAAAGATTCTCGAACGTTCCGTCTACAACCAACTGTCTCTCTTTCTCACTCTGAACAATCTTCAGGACCCCCACCAGTCTGGCTTCAAAGCTGCACACTCTACTGAAACTGCTCTCATTGCAGTTACAGAGAAGCTCCATGCAGCTAAAGCTGCCAGACTGTCCTCGGTTCTGATCCTTCTTGACCTCTCCGCAGCTTTTGACACAGTGGACCACAAGATCCTCCTGTCTATCCTTGCCGGTCTTGGAATTACCGGCTCTGCATGGCAATGGTTCGCATCATACCTGCAGGGACGCTCATACCAGGTAACGTGGCAGGGCGACACGTCCGCTCCTTGTAGTCTCTCCACTGGCGTTCCACAAGGCTCAGTTCTTGGTCCTCTTCTTTTCTCACTGTACACTCACTCTCTTGGTAAAGTGATATCCTCCCATGGATTCTCTTACCACTGTTACGCCGACGACACTCAACTCATGCTCTCTTTCCCACCGTCTGACACACAGGTCTCCACCCGTATCTCAGCATGCCTCGCCGACGTCTCGTCTTGGATGGCGGCTCACCACCTCAAACTCAACCCCAGCAAGACGGAGCTGCTGTACATCCCGGGAACTGCTGGACCAAGAAACGATCTTGCCATCACCTTCGAGAACTCACTGGTCACTCCCTCTACTGAAGCCCGCAGCCTTGGTGTAGTGATGGATGATCAGTTATCGTTCTCAAGTCATGTTGCAAACGTAACTCGGTCCTGCAGATTTCTTCTGTACAACATCCGGAGAATTCGACCCTTCCTCTCTAGAGAGGCCACCCAGGTGCTTGTTCAGTCTCTCGTCACTTCCAGACTTGACTACTGCAACTCTCTTCTGGCTGGTCTCCCTCTGCGCGCCATCAGGCCCCTGCAACTCATCCAGAATGCAGCGGCACGGGTCGTCTTCAATGTCCCTAAATTCAGCCATGTCACTCCACTGCTGCGTTCTCTCCACTGGCTTCCTGTAGCTGCCCGCATCAGATTTAAAACCCTGACGCTGGCCTACAAAGCCAAGAACGGACCAGCCCCTCCGTATCTAATGGCAATGGTCAAAAGCCGATCCGCACCAAGAGCCCTTCGAGCTTCAAGTACGGCTCGGCTCGACCCACCGTCCCTCAAAATCCGCGGAAGACAAGCGTCCAGGCTTTTTTCTGTCCTGGCACCAAAGTGGTGGAACGAGCTGCCCCTGGATGTCCGAACGGCCGAGTCGCTCGCTGTCTTCAAACGCAGACTGAAGACCCACCTCTTCAGAGAGTACTTGGACGAATAGTTCTATGGTCGCCTTATTGTATTGTGTTTAGTAATGTCTAAGCTTGGAGGTATCTTTTGTATTAGTCTATTCTAACTAGCTGAGGTTTTCTTGGGTAAATAGCAAAGCACTTTGTAAGTCGCTCTGGATAAGAGCGTCTGCTAAATGCCGTAAATGTAAATGTAAATGTAAATCAACTGCACAGACACGTCATGAGCTAAGAAGTATAACCACCCCTCACTCACTGCACCTACACTCACTCGCACAGTCTGAAAGTATTTGACACCCACAGACAAAAAGAACACATGTCAGAGCACTCAACCCCTGACTGTTAGTTCAAGCCAGGATTGCAAACTTCAATATTAGAGGCTTTAGATATTTCCCTCTTATTTAGTGTCAGGTTCCACCTGTACTGCCATTAAAAAAATAAATAAATAATTAAAAAAAAAAAAAAAAAAAAAAAAAAAAAATATATATATATATATATATATATATATATATATATATATATATATATATATATATATTAAGATCAATTAATGCTGGTGAGAGTATCTTTTATGGTGGTGCCTTGCCAAGCCTCTAATGCAGCCATGTTCAGCTCTTGCTTGTTTCATGGGCCTCATATGTTTGTTCTCATATGATCAATTTAATTTAAATCAGTGCCCCATTATGCATCAATAACCCATAATTTCAACCACATCTCTGTCTGTTTGCTTAGAAAAACATGGTGGAATCTGGTAAGCGCACTGGTACAGTGCAGTGCACTGGTACTTTGGGGAAAAACACATGCTGTGCTGCCAAAAACCTCACAAACAAGAGAAGCAAGAGTTATTACATTCAAATGGATGAGACTGGACCCATAATTAGTGGCATTCTCCTAGGACAGGTACACTATATGGACAAAAGTATTAGGACATTTGCTTATTAATTGTTAATACTGAAATCAAGGTTAATAAAAAAAGAGTTTATCCTGTTTATCCTGAGTAACTGTCTGTACTGTCCAGGGAGGGCTTTCTACTAGGATATTGAATGATCACCACCCCACATCATCCTCAACTCCCCAATTAATCCCCAAAAGTACTGGATAGAGCACCGACCATAATTTTAGATGTGCTCGACAGCTCAATGCTGGGCTCTGTATACCCCTCTAGCCCATGTCTGGCATTAGGCATGGTGCCAATACTTTATCATGTTTATCTGCCCCAGAGAGTCCTATTTAATTGCCAATACTTCTCTACAGGGACTATACAAGCTGTATGTGTGTGTGCATTTACACATCTGTGTCAGCAATGGGAGCAACTTAAAGGAGCTGAATGCATTTATTAGAAGGGGTGTCCATATTTATGTGGACATATGATGTATGTAAGCATTGTAAATCTGTATAAGCCGTTGTACTGTTTGAGTGCACAGACTTTACACAATGAGTCGAGTAGAGGAATTTTTTTTATCACTTAGAGAGGTGAGTTAAGTAAAGCTTTGAGTGATTCTCCTTCAGAGAAATACATTTAACACTGGTACACCAGTGGAAACTCATCACAAAGAAATATTTATGTTTATTGGTTTGTTGTTTTACTATCAAAAGATCAAAATTTCCTTTCCACATATCAGAGTAAAAACCTGCACACCCCTCAGATACGAGAGTTTGAAGCTCGCTCATTCCAAACATCACTGCTATAGCAAGAGGAATGTGTTGAGGACCTGGACAGTATGAATACATGAAACGTCTTTCTGAAAAGGAGATTTTCAAGGAGTACTTTTTGTTCATAGGCGGGAATGAAAGGCAGATGAAATGTTCCAGTGTTGTTGTGTTTACCTACGTAATCAAGGAATGGATGAAGAAGCATCGCACACAGACTGACCTTCAGAGCGGTGAATGCAGGTGTGTTGGTTGTCGCTCAGAAAGAAGCCCTCCTTGCACTGGCACTCGTAGCTGCCCATGGTGTTCACGCAGATCTGCTGGCACCCGCCATTGTTGTCCTGACACTCATCCACATCTACAACCACCAAACATGGAGCAAGAGAGAAAGATAAACAATCATTAAGGTGTGCCACCCACACACAGTCACACAAAGAGTCACTCAGGGCCACTGTGTTCCGTTTTGCCCTGTAATCAGAGCTAGCCCCACACAGGTATTTGCAAAAGTGATTGCTTTTGTTTATTTGTAGCCCATTTTCCTACCCTCCTTCTCCCTCCTCCCTATTTGAAGTAGCTGGAGAATGCAGCCAGTTAAGACGCAGAACAGGAATGTTCCAGCATCCATATAAGCATCCTCCAGACAGCCAAACAAATAAACACAATGACTGAGAGACAGACAGGTAGTCAGAGGCACAAAGACGCCAGAAGACAGAAGGCAGGTTCCCGCTCCTCATGGGAAAAAGGCCTACACTTTCAGAAGCCTTGCCCTCTCAGAAGGGCTCCGCCTGAAAACATGGTTTAAGCTGCCCCTTGTTAACATGAATGTGTAGGTCACTCTGTTTAATGTATATCTGTGTGACTGCTATGAATTTGCGTGTGTGTGTGTGTGTTCATATAGCAGGGGCACTACTTTATTGCTTGACAGCTCTATAAATCTCCATGTGGGCATGTTGGTTGGGGTAAAATTGTAACACTGGAGACCAGTAACACACTTCAGTGAGTTTTACACAGCACGGACACAGCAACCTGCTACTGTGGAGACTCCAGCCTATAACTCAATCTGACGAGCTCTGTGGCTCCAGATTGACACACCCTCTCTGTTCTGGGACAGCGTTCCGTTGCTCCGCCTTGCTCTTTAACCTCTTCCAACACACAATGGGGTTCTACCATGCTGCGTCGGACAAGGATCTGGGTGTTGCTGCCTATACTCAGACACGGATGCTTCCAGTAACATCCAGTTACCACTGTCTGACAATGTCCTGTAAGCTCTCTGTAACATTCTGTTGTTCTGATGCACGCCATTAGTGGTCAGTGACTGACAGTGACTCAGCTTTTTGTGACTCATTGGTAAGATAAGTATATGTGTGCGTTCTGCGCTCTGGTGATTGGGCAGGTTTCACATGCATTGTTTAGTCTAAAGCATCTCGGATGGGTAAAGTGCTCTGATAGAGTTTCATGAGTTTGGTTAAAGGATGAGGAGGAAAGGCTAGTAGTATGGTGGAAAGTTGGAGGATGTTGAATCACTAATGGCACTTTAGGTTACCCGCCATCTTGGAGGTATTCTGTGGTCAAGGCTGTACTGTAGTCAACTGCGATTACTTTATTTTCAGTTGCATCCATTTACTGGTGAAATGGTACAATCTTGTTATGTGTTGGTCTGGTTTTCTGACTTCTAAGGTGGCTAATGCTAACTTTAGATCTAGGCATTGTTTTGGATTAGCCAAGCTAGTAAACAGACAGCCAGGGAGGGCAGCTGAATGTCAGGCAATCCACTTTCTGCTTTACTTTAGGACTATGCCAGACGTTGGTTTGTTTCACGATGATGACATGTTCTTGGGTTCAACAATGATTCTGGTTTACTTTATATCATCATGTGCAGTCTAATGTTTTTACATATTTATAATATCTTTAATGGAAGGACAATTGAATGCTAGTAAGGGCTGCTATGCTAATCACAAATTTTCTTGATCACAGACAGTTTTCCTTTGCTGTTGGGACTGTGTTGTTGCAGTCCTTCGGTCAAAATAAAAGACTCATGAAATGTTCATGGCCTTTATGGCCCAGTTTTAGAACTGCTGACAGCTGTACACACTTACACCGTAAACAATATAGTTGCTAATATCCAAGTATTGGATATTAAGAGTTTGGAGGCAGCAAGTCAGGGTCAGCTTTCCAAATTTTTGCAGTCAGGTCATCTAGATCATAGAACATTGTTAAAAACTTAGTTTCTTTGGATAATAGACAGTTTATCCAAAGAACAGTCGCTGGCATCCTTGCTGAGTTTGTCTCTGTGTTGTATCCTCTCACTTAAACTTCTGCTTCTCCAGTATTACTGCTTTCAATGCTGCCAACGCTTCTAAAAGATTCCCATTCACTGCTGTACTGCTCACTGTAATGCTGAACACTATATAATGGCAACCTCTGACACCAACAATAAACATGCAGTAATTTGTAGTAATTAACTCATGAGAGTGATTATAGTGTTTTTCCACCATAGGGCTGAGCAGTTCTGAGCACAGAGAGTAATCATTCCAAGGGCATTTCCACCTGGACATGCTTACAGACCATTCCCAGCACAGTTTCCACAACACGGTTAACTAACTGTGCTCTCTGCAGCAGAATCGTCTGGGAGGGATGGTTTTATGACGTAGGTATTCCCTGACTGGCTTTACATTTGCGTCACTTTTCTGAAGCCTCATCAGCCATCCTTTCAAAACCTAAAACACTTAAAAAGTGTTAAAAAATCAAATCAAACTCCTCCAGTCAACAGAGTGCAGAGAGCCAACAGCAACACTATTACACACATGGAACACTATCGCTGATCCACTCAGTCGTCTCAGGCATTCTTCTTTGGTAGGCCTACCTCCTAGTCCTGGTGTAGTAGCACAACAGATGGAAAAAGAAACCGTGACAGGAATTCAAGCTGGTGCAGAGTGGCAGAGATGTAAAATGTGTGGCTCTACAGAGGAAAAGAGGCTTATGTGGTGTAAACAGAGGTGGAGTTTCCTAAATTACAAATCAAAGCTAGACCTATACATTTGAGTTGGGGTGTAAAAAGTATTGATACACTCAAGTACGATAATAATATTGAATTGACCAAAAAAAAGGCATACAAATGACTGTAGAAAAGCATGGACAGCGCAACGTCTCTCAAAAGTGAAGCCACCACAGGTATAGAGAATCTGTTGTCTGGTTGCTGTATGATGTGTAGCTTTGCCAATCCCTATACATTTCAATGACAAAACAGCCCATTTTCCATCTCATATTTGTTACCCTCACCAGGGAAACTGCGTATCCGCTTTACTTCTGGTCTTTTAGGCTGGGTTGTAAACTCAACCAAGGCATTCTGAGAGGCTTGGAGCTCTATTTTAGCGATCTCTGAGCGAGCCGTCAACAGTGCACTGCATAGCTTGATTTCGGGCATCAATGTGTCATTGCTATCGTAACGATGGGAAAGGTACGCCCAAAAGACATGTACTAAGTCTCTTAATTAATCATGGGTGTGTTTTGGGCGTAACGTGCAATAAACCAATCAGCGTGTGACTTGCCATTCCCTTTAAGACCCAGGTGCTATTTCTATGGTACATTGCACATGGTCTGGGAAGGCTTGCTGGAGAGGTGGAGCGCCTCGCCTCCAGAATAATGTTATTTTATTTTGTATTGTGTTAATTGTTGATGCAAAAGTTCGAATAGCTGCACAACTGTTGTCGGGGTGTAAGATAGCAATGAGCACTGTGAGGCGCACAGGGCATAGGATAGGGCCCTTGGTCTGTGAGAAGAAAGCGCGTCTATCAAATCAGTAGGCGAGTCTGGCTCCGCCTCTGGTCTCTACTACGTAGATTCTGGTTGGAATTTTGACAATTTTGACAATCTGGTTGGAGGACAATTTGGGCTTCATTTCCATAGAACAGAAGGGTGTTTACTGTAGTTATGCAAAAATTCAATGCAGACAGTGATTAATTCAGTGTTGTGTTTAAACTCTAACCGATAGACAGCAGTGATTCCGCTGTTCTGACTGCATATAAAGGAAATTGTTACTCTGGTTTATGATGGTATTTGCTATACTATGACTGTTTTTCAAAAATCTCATGATAACAAAATACCAATATAACGCAGTATATTGAATCACAACTCCTGTATCGTGATACCTAGCCTACTGTATCGGCAGGTTCTTGCTAATGCACAGCCCTATTAGTGAGCACATGTTTTCATGTGTTTGTGTTTGTCCCTTTCTGTTTGGAGTGTGTTGAGAGGCAGCGAGTTTTATGAGCTCTGAGTAGTGTTGGGGCTGCTCTTTATTTGTGTGTGTAAAGTGCTTTATGGCCGTTAGCACCTCCAGCACGTCGGCACGACAGCCTGCTCAGCTCTGCTCCACTCCCCACACTGCTACAGTGGGCTTACAGGCCAGCGCGCTGTGTCTTGAACGCGGCTTATTGGCTAATGCACACTGGATTCCTGTGTCGCGTCACAAAGCTCTAGACAGAGCTAGCGCCATCGTCGCTGTCTGGACACGGTATCCTGCATCTTACTGGCATTCTCTCAAATCCACACGCAGACGTACATATACAGGCACACAGGCGTACATAAAACGAGCGATGCACAAACACGTATGTACACACACACACACACGCACAGTCTCTGCCTAATTTAGTCACAGTGGTTTATTATGTGGCCCCTGGTTTTACCTGGCGACATGACTCTTATTTTAAGCCCAGCAGGGCGTCTCGTTAACACGGCCAAGACAGCAAGGCCTTCACTGTCCAATCAGCTACTGCAGTGCTGGAATGGAGGTGGAAAGCGAGAGAAGGCCTAGCTTTATGCTCCTCTCCACAGAGGAATCCCTGTCCTTCTCACAGAGCCAAGCACATCTCATATCTTGTATCTTGCAGATTTCTGTGAAATCGAACTCAATGGAAATGCTCCAAAGATACTGCCGATGCATATTTAGCTTGGCTAGATGAAGAAACAGTAATTTGGCTTTTCTCAAATTAATACAAAGCTGACAGAGACCAAGAGGGATGCTAAGAGGGTTTGAGAAACTGCTCCTATGGCTCTTGATGCATCGAATCCGTGCATGAATGCAAACAGGTATCGTCAAATGTGACAGGAAAAAACAACATTTCAGCTGTCATCTCTCAATTAAAGCCTGCACTGCCAAAATTTAAACAAGGGGCCTGGCATCCGAGCCGGCGAGTTTAAACTAGAGCACTTTTGTTTTGTTTGATTGCTCTTGTGTAAACTTTAATTTGGAAGAGATCAGGGATGACATGACACAACAGGGAGAGAGGAGTAAGGGAATGCAAACGAGGACTGAGGGAACGCAGGGGCAAGCCATTGAGGAGAAAGGGGGGGAAAGAAACAAAAATGAAAGGAAAGGAAAGGAAAAGAGGAAAAGACAAATGAGCCTTTTATTATTATTTATTATTTATCTAAAGCCCTCATATAAAATCATCTGCTTATTAAGAAAATAACACAATTATAACGTTCATTCATTAGCCATTCTATTCCTCCACCACTGTGCACATTCTCTCTCACAAAAGACTGAACGAGAGGAGAAAAAAAAGGGAGGCTGAAAGATAAACAAACAGCAGTGGCAGCGCAGACATTCATAAAAACGGCCAAATGATCAACACATTGAGTCCAGCTGCCGGCACGGACAGAGAAAATAAATAAGAATCGAAATGAAAAAAGACGGGGAGGAACTGCACTAGATTACCCTTTAATCAGCCTCCCCATTAGCCAATCTTAAATCAATTAGAGCTTTAAGTTGTTGACATGTGGCATCTGGGAGCCTGTGCAATGACTTCCTACATGAGATCCGACAGACAGAGACACTGTTTTGCCTCTGTCTGCACTCTCTCTGGGTCCGAGGCTTCTGCTGTGTGCTGCGTGTGTGCCCAGTTAAGAGGGGCCCTAGAATGTCAAACTGTATTTTCCTTGGCGTAGTTATGATAATGAGAGTTCGCTACATGGAAGGGTCTGTGAACCTCGAACACTGTTGTCTCCACCTTAGGAAAAAGAAAATCCAGCAGAACCAAAAGCCTGTTCTTTATTTATACCCCTAAAATTTACATAAATCCAGCCCACTAGTGAAAGCTCTAATCAAAGCTGGTTTAAATGTTAAAATGCAAAGCCGACTTCAGGATAATAAGGTGTTGTTGATACTAGAGAGCAGCACGTCACCTTCAGACTCATTATGCTAGTTATGGGAATATGGGTTGCTATGCTTTTCTTGTGCCTGCATCCACAATGCATTCATGCATTGATCTGATACTAGGATCGGATATCGATCCCACTACTAACAAAATTAGCTGGATAGGGTATCGGATAATTAGTCTGATCCAAAGGACTGAGCCATTCACAGCACAGTTATTTTGATTTTAGTGACCAAAAAACAGAAATGGGGTTAATTTATATCTGTGTTCATTTATGTGTTATATTTAGAAAAGTAATGATACGTCAGTCCTGATGCCTTAAGTCTCTCCCAGATGGTCAGGTATATGGTTTATTAATGCATGGTATCAATGGCATCAACAATGGTATTGGTGTCAGGTATCGGCCCGTACGCAAGTTCATGTATTGTTATCTAAACAGAAAAAGATGGATCGGGGCATCCTTAACGAAAAGGGAGCTCAAACTCATCATGTAAGGAAGCAAAAGTCAGAGAAACAAAAAGGGATTTGTGCTAGGCTAAAAGCTAATGCTAGGTGATGGGCTTTCCCCCTTATTTCTCTCCAACATCTACTCCTTCGAGAACTGACTGGACTACCTGGACTACTACTGGACAGTAGGGACCAGAATTCGGAGTCACTGTGAGTCACTCCACACTTACGGAAATACCTTTCACACGCATTTTACAAGCTGAGGGTTACAGAACCGGACAAGGCTAAAAGCTAACCTGGCTCTTACCTAGCTACAGTCTCTTCAGCTTGCTAACAGCGCATCACACTGAGAGGACACAATGAGAGGACAGCAACACAAAATCGGAAATACTCTGAAATAATTACAGTGTGTCATAATATGCCGCTTATGTGAGCCCGTCATAGTGCCGTAAAGCGTCCGTTTTTTCTCACTTAAATCCTCTGTTAAAGAAAAATGTTTTATTCTGAGGCAAACAAGCTTGTAAAACTGCACCTGAACATTTTATATACCAACCAAAACGAAGTCACATGCTTACTATTCATACAGCAAAGAACTGAAAAAAGTCACCTTTAAAATAATGCATTGCTGAGTGTAGTGTGAGGAATAGTCTGTGAACTGAAAATGTCCTTTTTAAAATAATATTAGTAAAAATAATGTTGTGATTCGCTTTATTATTATGTTCTTACGATGTTATGTAACACCAGAGCTGAAAAAGTCCTCCTCTCACAGAGGTCAGTCAACGGTTCGTTACTGCTGTCTCTCCTTCTGTTTAGTTCAGTGGAAACGCTGACATCATCTAAGCGAGGTGAGCGTGAGGAGAGTGAAGTGAAGTGAAGGCTTGATATGTTTGAAGAGGAAAGTGGGGGAGAGAACGAAGCAAGAAAAAAAAAAACAGAAATGCCGACGAGGAAAGGGCGAAAGTGTGGAGACTGCAGAAAGAGGGAGCATGAAGAAAACCGTGTATAAATGAACATGTATAAGCTTAAAGTGCTGTAAACTCTGTATAGAGGTTTGGATAGTTTCACTTCCTCATAATTTGCTCAATTTGCAAAAAAAAAAATAAAAGATCTGGTCAGAGATGATGCATCAGAAGGCAAAGTCAGCAAAGAAATGTAGGGAAAAGTTCATAAAAGTGAATAAAGAGACAATAAAGGTCAAAATTTATTAAAAATAGAACATTACAGTACATTAAAAGCAGCTTAACCACAAGAGCTAAATATCTAAACATGTATTTTATTACTAAAGATATGCCACAGGATAAGTATTTACCCATATTGTATTTAATTTCATATGTAATTAATTAATATATTGAATATCAGAACAAAATATATTAATGCAGTTTAATCGCAGTTAAATACTCTCAAAGCCCTCTCAGAACTGTGTCAAATCGTTAAATGATTGACACTTGCCAAGTTCTTGCATGCCTTAATGAAGTGGTGATATGGTGATCTTGTTCCCATGCCTTACTAAGCCGCAGCCACAACTTAATTATCTTGTTCCCACGCCTTACTAAGTCGTGGCCATGACTTTATTTAGTTTATGTATGTTGGATGTCACCAGCAAGGCTCTGGGGAGGGTTGGTGTGTGGGGGGGGGGTGATTGGTTCTTCAGACAATCTGACATCAGATGGGCCAGATGAGTGTTACTCTTTCCAAAACTTTTTGACCTTAAAAAAATTTGACCTTTTACCATATAATGTGTGAAAAGGTCAAGTTTAAGGTAAATAGACTGTTCTTAAACAGTTCTGTAGTAAAGTAAACTTTAACAAAGATATTTAGTAGCTAACATGATAACTACACTATATGGACAAAAAGTATTGGGACACTCACTCATTGAAAATCAAGCTTATTCTTCTTTTGTTGGAGTGACTGTCTGTACTGTGCAGGAAGGGATTCCTACTAGATATGGAGCATTTCTGTGAGGGTTTGATTGCATTCAGCAACAAAAGTGTTAGTGAGGTCAGGATGTTGAAAGATCATTACCTCACCTCATCTCAAAAGCATTGGATGGAGCACCATCTGTCATTCCAGAGAAGTTCCACTGCTCCACAGCTCAATGCATTAATACCCCTATATCCCATGCCTGGCATTAGGCCAATAGGTTCATGAGTCCTAGTATATTGGCTGATATTCTATTGGAGACAGAATGTGAGAAAAAGAAAACTGGAAAAGGGGTAGAACTAGGCTTGCGGTCAGAGAAGAACACTAGACAAAATTTGATTATTTTATTGTGCATTTCAATTGCAGCCCTGAATGGCTTAGCGGTGGCATAGCTACCACTATGGCCCGGGGGACGCAAGCTCAAATCCTGAGCCATGGCACTTTGCCATCAGTTGCCAGAGTCTGAGAGAGCACAACGTAAGCAGTGCTGGCCGACTTTCCTTAGAAGTGTCAAAAACATGTCCCTACCCTCCTAGTGTCGAGAGCATTGCTAGGGATAGGGGAAGTTAGGAAGCGGTGGGTTAATTGGCAGTACCAAACTGGGAGAAAAAGGATTAGACAAATAAAATTCGAACAAAAGGTCAATTTCAACTGTATTCGTTCTTGTTATTGAGGTCATTTGTCATGATAAATTAGTGCCTTACTACCCATTGCTGTATTTTTCAGTGCTGTAAAAAAGAATAATTTACAATGTGTCATTCAGCCACTGCCTTTGTTTGTTTGAGTGCCCCACCTTGAGAGTATGGGTGTCCCACTTTACCAATTTGCTCAATAAAGACTTAGGGTTTGGTCAGTTGAGGTTTTGAAGAGGCGTCATTTCATCTGTGTTTGGTATTTTTTTCATTTTAGGTTTTAATTTGTGCAAAAGACACTATTTGAAATATTATGTTGTTATAAATGGACAAGAACCTTTCAAAAGTTCCACCTTATGTCATTAGGATTTAAGCTTTTTGATCTAAATGTGAAAAGAAAATGCAGAGCAGCAATTTCTCAACCAGCAGATCATAGTAAAATAGTTCCCCGCTGTCCAATGTAAAACATGCATCTCCATTTTTGTCCGTTTTTAGTTTTCCCCAAAAGCCTTTAAAGCCTGTAGCTGCTCTGTACACTGTATATATAATTCAGGATGAATGGACCAATAGAAATGCTCTGAATTACTTGGTATAAACTCTTAGTTTACATCAATTTCATTCAAGGTTAGGAACATTTTGCCTTCTCCTGTAAAGTCATCATTTAGGAGATACATGTTTTTCATTGGACAGCAAAGATATGTGAAAGAGAGAGAGAGAGAGAGAGAGAGAGAGAGAGACAGAGGAGGTGGCTGAAAAAGAGAACAAGAGCTGCCACACTTCAGAATGTTAGAACGAAGAGAGGATAAAGAGGATGAAAACAACAAGACAGAGAGAGAAGGCGAAAAGAAGAGTGAAAGGCAAAAGACCCTGAAGGAAAGATGGATAGAGAGACAGAGAAAGAAAAAAAAGGGAGAGAAAGTGGGGGTGCAGGACAGGAGAGCCCTCTTGGTGCCGGTGATGGCCCTCTACGGTCTTGTCTTGGTTCCCAGCGCCATCATTTAGACTTCTATTTGAGACATTCCACAATAAAGATGTCAAATAGAGAGCAAGCCCATAGCCTCTGGGGAAACAGCCTGGAGTCATTCCAGAACGACCCACAGCCAAGATAACCAAGAACGTACTGAGAGAGAAAGAGTGCAGCGATAGGAGTGGAAGAAATGGGAAAATGAGAAAATGAGAAAGAAAGAGAGAGCAGGGACTGGAGCGCAGTCAGGCAGAGAGGGAGAGAGAGAGAGTACATGAGAGGAGAAACATGAAGTAAGAACACAAGGACAGACAGCAGTGAAAAGAAACAGTGAACGAAAGCAGTAAAAGGGTGAAAGACAGAAGGTGCGTCCCAATTGCGTACTGGTTAGTAATTCTAACTAGAGCATGTAGAAGGTAGTATAGCTAAAAGTTGAGTATACTCATAAAAAAAAATATGCATATGTAGAACTGGGCGGTTTTAAGTATGGCTTCGATGGACACTGTTGTCCCACAGTGCAATCCAAAACGGTAGGGGCTGCTCACGCCTGAAAAAAACCTGATAATAGTACACATTCCCTTAAGATCTCACAAATCATACATATACGACTAAACTAAGAAATTTGCAGGTAACAATATGTTTAGGTTATTGTTAAGGTAAGTTTAGGTAAGTTTAAGTTTAGGGTATGGTTAAGGTTTGAGTTAGGGTTAAGTTTAGGTTATGGTTAAGGTTTGAGTTAGGGTTAAGTTCAGGTTATGGTTAAGGTTTGAGTTAGGGTTAGGTTAAGTTAAGTTTAGGTTAGGGTTAGGTTAAGTTTAATTTATTAAGTTTGCATTAGGTTAGGGTAAGGTTAGGGTTGGGTCACGTTTAGGTTATGGTAATGTCTGGTTTGGTTTAGGTTATAGGTAGGTTAAGGTAAAGGTAAGGCTTAAGTTAAGTTTAGATTATAGTTAAGGTTTGAGTAAGGGTAGGGGTTAAGTTTAGATTATGGTTAAGATTTGAGTAAGGGTAAGGGTTAAGTTAAGTTTAGGGTATGGTTAGGGTAAGGGTTAGGTTTAGGTTATGGTTAAGGTTTGAGTAAGGGTAAGGGTTAAGTTAAGTTTCGAGCTTCGAGCTTCAAGTACGGCTCGGCTCGACCCGCCATCCCTCAAAATCCGCGGAAGACAAGCGTCCAGGCTTTTTTCTGTACTGGCACTAAAGTGGTGGAACGAGCTGCCCCTGGGTGTCCGAACGGTCGAGTCGCTTGCTGTCTTCAAACGCAGACTGAAGACCCACCTCTTCAGAGAGTACTTGGACGAATAGTTCTATGGTCGCCTTATTGTATTGTGTTTAGCAATGTCTAAGCTTAGAGGTATCTTTTGAATTATTAGCCTATTCTAACTAGCTAAGGCTTTTCTTGGGTAAATAGCAAAGCACTTTGTAAGTCGCTCTGGATAAGAGCGTCTGCTAAATGCCATAAATGTAATGTAAATGTAAGTTTAGGTTATGGTTAAGGTTTGAGTAAGGGTAAGGGTTAGGTTAGGTTTAGGGTATGGTTAGGGTAAGGGTTAAGTTCAGGTTATGGTTAAGGGTCTGAGTTAGGGTAAGGGATAAGTTAAGTTTAGGGTGTGGTTAAGGTTTGAGTAAGGGTAAGGGTTAAGTTAAGTTTAGGTTATGGTTAAGGTTTGAGTAGGGGTAAGGGTTAGGTTAAGTTTAGGGTATGGTTAGGGTAAGGGTTAAGTTTAGGTTATGGTTAAGGTTTGAATAAGGGTAAGGGTTAAGTTAAGTTTGGGGTATGGTTAAGGGTAAGGGTTAAGTTTAGGTTATGGTTAAGGTTTGAGTAGGGGTAAGGGTTAGGTTAAGTTTAGGGTATGGTTAGGGTAAGGGTTAAGTTTAGGTTATGGTTAGAGTTTGAGTAAGGGTAAGGGTTAAGTTAAGTTTAGGTTATGGTTAAGATTTGAGTAGGGGTAAGGGTTAGGTTAAGTTTAGGGTATGGTTAGGGTAAGGGTTAAGTTTAGGTTATGGTTAAGGTTTGAATAAGGGTAAGGGTTAAGTTAAGTTTGGGGTATGGTTAAGGGTAAGGGTTAAGTTTAGGTTATGGTTAAGGTTATGGTTAAGAGTAAAGGTTAAGTTAAGTTTAGATTATAGTTAAGGTCTGAGTAAGGGTAAGGGTTAAGTTAAGTTTAGGGTATGGTTAAGGGTACAGGTTAAGTTTAGGTTATGGTTAAGGGTAAGGGTTAAGTTAAGTTTAGATTATAGTTAAGGTCTGAGTAAGGGTAAGGGTTAAGTTAGGTTATGTTTAGGTTTTAGTTAAGGTCTGAGTAAGGGTAAGGGTTAAGTTAAGTTTAGGGTATGGTTAAGGGTACGGTTTAAGTTTAGGTTATGGTTAAGGGTATGGGTTAAGTTAAGTTTAGATTATAGTTAAGGTCTGAGTAAGGTTAAGGGTTAAGTTAAGTTTAGGGTATGGTAAAGGGTTCGGGTTAAGTTTAGGTTATGGTTAAGGGTAAGGGTTAAGTTAAGTTTAGATTATAGTTAAGGTCTGAGTAAGGGTAAGGGTTAAGTTAGGTTATGTTTAGGTTTTAGTTAAGGTCTGAGTAAGGGTAAGGGTTAAGTTAAGTTTAGGGTATGGTAAAGGGTACGGGTTAAGTTTAGGTTATGGTTAAGGGTAAGGGTTAAGTTAAGTTTAGATTATAGTTAAGGTCTGAGTAAGGGTAAGGGTTAAGTTAGGTTATGTTTAGGTTTTAGTTAAGGTCTGAGTAAGGGTAAGGCTTAAGTTAGGTTATGTTTAGGTTTTAGTTAAGGTCTGAGTAAGGGTAAGGGTTAAGTTAGGTTATGTTTAGGTTTTAGTTAAGGTCTGAGTAAGGGTAAGGGTTAAGTTAGGTTATGTTTAGGTTTTAGTTAAGGTCTGAGTAAGGGTAAGGGTTAAGTTTAGTTTAGGACATGATGCAAGTGCAGCAGCGACGGTGGCATTAGAATGATGTGTATTCACACACTTCATCACTTCCTGTTAGGATGAGTATGTTAATATTCTGTGTACAAACCTGCACTATCAAGATAAGTATACAGTGACATAAAGTGACATATAAGACTGACAGAGAGAAAAACAGAATAATAGTGAGAGACTGGAGGAGCAGACGTAGCCGACAGAGTTAAGGTAGCTGGAATAGGGATGTGATGAAGCTGTGCTGGGCTGTCCTACTTCGGTATCCATCATCATTAGTGTGTTCTAATGAAAAATGATGAGGTCAGCATCCTGAAACTAAATCATGCCGCCAGCCCTGATCCAGTATTTGCTTTGGATTCCGTGAGCAGCGAAGAGAGGAGGAGAGATGAGCAGCCCAACTCTTCTCCTCCTCCTCCTCCTTCTCCGCCAAAGCTACTCACGCACAGTCCTCCAACTCCCTCTCTCTCTCTCTTTCGCTCTCCTTTTTCACACTGGATGGATGGAGCGATTGAGCGAGAGACAGTAAATTTACATCCTCACACACATTTCACCAGGACACCACAGTGTGGAACCACACCACAGCTTGACAAGTCCCCTTCAAACCAGCAACACAACATCTGCATTCACTTACAGCACAAATGCGGACGGACATGTCGAAGATCTGCCACATGAACGCAAAAAAAACGCCTCTCAACAGATTCTTGAACCCCTACAGCAAGCCCCCTGAAAAAAAACCCATTAAACCAGCCCCTGCCTCTCAGGGTCATGGAATTTCATCTTTGAACTATTTCAATAAATACGAGACGGCGAGTTATTAATTTTCTCTTTGACTTCTCTGTCCTCCGTCCATGTTTAACCACTAACATAAACATCCACTGTGCCAGCTGGATTCTGGGAATTGGACACGATTATGCCATTGGTGACTTCGGAGGTGACGTCTTAAAGAGAGCTGAAAAAAAGGAATCGAGTATGCTGGCTCCTGTCAGAAAGGCTAGAGACTGCACTTCCCAGAGTGCACAGAGGCACTTTTGTTTACGTTCATAAAGGGGTCCTTACAGAGGTCACTTGGCCAAGAGAAGAGCAGAGACAAACTCGAAGGAAAGCTGACTAGAGAAATTCCAGCAGAGCAACAACCAGCACATATCTACGTACACACTGTGATGAGCTGCGATTTTTCCTTACCTAGACAGTTGTGTCCGTCATCTGCCAACATAAAGCCATCGTAGCATGTGCACCGGTAGTTGCCAGGGATGTTGATGCAGTCGTGCACGCAGCCTCCGTTGTAGTCGTTATCACATTCGTCTATATCTAAATTAGAATACACACACACACATAAACCCACATATTAGAACATTTTGTTACAGCCCAACCTAGCAACAGCTAGAAACAACAAAAAGTAGGGATGAACAAAGATGACAAAGATGATATTTTTAACATAATTTGAATCCGACTGCTCTTAACATTATTGACAAGATTTTATGATAAATGGACCAATGGAAATGCTCAAAAATGACTTGAAATAAAATCAGTACATTGACTTCTATTGGTTTGACTGTTTTTCCTTCTCTAAACGTGCCATTTTGAAGAGAAGCCACGTGAGAAAGAGGCAGAGCAGGCCACAAGATATACAAATATACAAAAAAAGTCTTCAACAATCCTAAAATGTTCATCACAGGACCTACAGGGAGCCTCTGCCACAGCTGAAGTCAAAGTACAGCATCTACCATCAGAAGGACACTGCACAAGTTTGGTTTTCATGGGAGGTGTGCAAGGAGGAAACCCTTGCTGCCAAAAACACATCTGCTCTTGGGATGAGCTTGCTAGGACGGCCTGACCTGGCCATGTTGGCAGTTGTTCACTTGTAAGTTATGGACAGTGACAGAGGAACGGCTGATTTCTAATTGTTCTGAGATCTTTTTAAACCCCTTCCCAGACTCGTCTGCATCTACAACCTTCTTTCTGAAGGCCTCAGAAAGCTCTTTGGATTGCGCCATGGTGATACCGTTCACTTCAATAACCAAGAGCAAAGCGGACTAAATGTCTGAGGTTTAATTAAACGTTAATTAATGATGTTCTAATCATCTGCAGCTGATGTACTGCACCTGATTCTAATTTTAGACATATTAAGTAGTAATAAATGTGGGGGTGTCCTAATTTTTACCTCACAAGAAAACTGCATTTTTGTTAATTACATTTTACAAGTTATTTTCACAGACATTTCTTCAGTCAATTTATTTGTTTAGTTATATTACCTCCACCTTTCAAAACTGCTGAAATTAAATCCATCCGATTCAACGTCATCAGGCAACCTATGCACCTGGCGGGAAGCGCATACCTGTATACCTGGCTCTGACGCGCTGGCTAGCAGACGCCAGTGAAAGCAAGCACCGCACTAGAATGCGAGAGAGAGAGAGAGCAAGGCCTTCAGTGCTGATGGCTAGCAGTTGTGATCGAGATACAAACCAGCGATCCTCTGATCACAGTGACAGCACCTTGGTCCGCTGGACTTAGTCCACCTGGGCCCCTCCTGATCAGAGTCTCTTAAGACTGAGTATCTGCCAATAAGATGAGCTGCTGATTTATACTGTTGTAAAATCCTTTTATTTTTAGTAACAGTTTCTATATCGAGACAGCTTTTAGCTGTTTAGTTTCAGTTAGTAGTGACTTCTTAAAATCAGTCTGATCTACTAGATCGGATCAGGACATCCCTATTTGCAACCTTCTACAAATGATTGTAATATTGCTCTGTAATGCTAAACCAAGTAGATGCTGTCCCAGTCCCATTGTTTATAAATGTTTACGTATTGTAATGGCAGTAAATGTACATGAAAAACACTGGATATTGGCATCAGCCCAGAATCCCTGTGTCTGTGCATCCCAAGTAACCAGCATTACAGACTGATGTGGTACCACAAACAAGCCCAAGTCTAATCGCACTCACACATTCAGCCCAGTAATAGAGGTTTGAACACATTGCAGCTTCCTTAAATTCTGTTTATTTCCTTTCCGCATCAAAGAGTGCTTTGCCATTGTTGGCTATTTGGGAGCACAGAGGGCTGTCGGAGTACACAGACTTGTCAAACCGAGAGCCAGCTCATTCCTAAGGAATCCATAAACATGCTTTTGAGCTTTGTGTTTTTGGTTTGTGTGTTTAGATGGGACTCCCAGACCAAATCAAATATGTTGTGCTTAATACACTTCAGTCCTTCAGAGGGACACAGAAAAACAAGTAGTGGGGAAAAAGGAAGGACTATATGCAGGACTTTGTGAAGGGATTTCCATAAAGACTTCTCTCCAGGACTTAAATCAGCATTATGTAGCATTCTAACCTTAAAATAACAGCTTCAAAATCACTGTGATGCGTCCCTGACTTGTAAAAGGGTGAATATTATGTGAATATCATTCCCAATTTGGGCTTAACAAGCCGGTTACTGCACTATGCAACTTTGGAGAAATGGGCAAATATACTTTTTTCACTTCAGGTGTTGGTTCTGTTTCTCACAGCTTGTCCAAAAATGCATGTGTAAAGCCTGTGTCCCTTAGAAGTGGCTCAAAGCGCAAAATATACTTCCTGCAGTAGGGGGAGCCCAGCAGCAAGAAATACAAATTCTTGCATAATGCTGCTTTAATGGGTGATTTGGTTGTGATGGGAATAATAAGCAGCAGTTTGTGCAGGTCCAGTCCCTGTCAACAGGAGCTCCCAGGCTCAATTCTAAGAGTTAATTGGAAGAAAAAATAAAAGTACAAATACAGGCTGGCCTGACAAGCGAGAGTTAAGGGTAGACAACTCCACGCTAAGTGTGTGCGTGCAGTTAAGAGTGTTAGGCACATAGCACAAGGCATAAGGAGGGGGTCATTAGCGGAGTGGACGGCTAGTTAGCCTCCAGCCGATACACTTCCTGCCCCAGAGCTGTTGTTGACATCGGCCAGCGGCAAGCCGACAGCTTCGAGCTGACACTGTTTGTGCTCTAACACACACTGAAAGAATCACTTACACACACACACAATCACTCACTCCTCCAATCTCAGGTGAAGTGTTCATGCTCAACATCTCATCAAGCAGATTAGGCACCTCCACCGACACCTCAGCAGGAGTGGGGTCAGTGGGGGGCAAAGCCAACCAAGCAACACCCCACACCCCCTCCTACTCCCTCCATCCAAAACTAGAAGCATGCTGCGCGGAGAGGCTGAAGGGCTCTGACTCTGTGCTAGAAATCAGCAGGATTCAAAAAGCCAAGTGGACAAACTCTCACACCTCACTAATGCAAGGTTCTGGGAAAAGGTCTTTTCCTGCTCTTTTCCCCCGTCCTTTCCAAACTCAGAGCTGATTGGTGGTGACTGGGCCTGCTGTTCGAACAGCTGTAGGCTACGAACCGTGATGCGTTTCCCAACGATCGAAGCAACGGGTTGCCCACTTTCTCCGCAGCTTTTCTCTCAGGTCATCGCCTTGTCATGTTCTAACCTCACACTCTCCTTATATTTCCATCTCCTCTCTGCCTCCTCCTGTTCGAAAATCCTCGGAACATCAAGACTTGTAAATGTGTGCCTTGAGGGCTTTTTTCCGGCCACTGTCCTGGCTGCCGCTGCACAGGCCCGGACCTCGGGAATATGCTGGATGTGCAGCGATATTCCTCCCTTCCATGTCAAAATGCAGATCTGCTCCCCCAGCAAAATGTAAGAGTGGGGTGTGATGCCTCTATGTCTCTCTGCCACTGTGGTGTGTAATGTCTGGATCATGGAGGTATGTGAGCCTGTGTGTGTGTGTGTGTGTGAGTGTACAGGTAGGATTTCTGTGGCTGGTTTTTGTGTGCGTGTGATGGTGTGTATGTGTATGTGTGATGCTCTGTGAAGACCTATATAAAGCAGCGGAGACAGACTGACCTGCTCTGGGAGGGTGGGGGGGGGGGGGGGGGGTGGTGGTTAGTAATAGAGGGTGGTCACACCCAGCCAGCCAGTCAGAGCTGCAGCAGCACTGTGACGAACACGCAGACACCAGGCAGACAATGGCCTACTAATAGTCTGACACCTCTCTTTCTCTCGCTCTCTCTCTCTCTGTCTTGCTCTCCCTTTCACTGCGTCTTTCACACATACACACACATACACATTCAGCAAAGACTAGGACATGCCTGCAGCACCGACAATTGCTTGACCCGTTTCACAGACAGATAAAAACAGAATGGAAACTTCCAAGGGCCTAATGGAGCTCAGCTTGAGGTTCATTAACACAGAGAGAGAGAGACTCCATGGTGCAAAGTAATGTGTGAAGGCTATCATGTGACTTGTGCAACAGGTTGAGAGCCATCAGTGCCTGAGAATCACAAATCTTGCTGCAGCAGCGCCTCTACATCAATCAGTGTATAAAATCAATGAAACAAAGGAGGTGATATTTCACAGCATCTCCAAGTTTCAAGTCTCAAGTTTCAAGTCTCAAGTTTTAGGTTTATTTGTCATTTGCACAAACATGTCAGGACATTTATGCATTGAAATGCTTGTGGTGAGGCTCAGGTTGATGCTCTACAGGAGGACAAAACTATATACATACTAAACATTAAAATAAAGTTATTTAAAGGCAACCTGTAGTCTCAGCAACACTATGTAGCATTTTTACCTTAAAATAACAGCTGTAAAGTTATTGTGATGCTTCACTGACCTTTAGAGAGATATGCCACTATGATTGCTTACTGCGTTATTCCTGTAATTTTACTCTACCATGTCAGTCCACATGCTTCTTTTATTTTCACTGCAGTAAAGTAAAGGCAAATTATTCTCTTCACCTGTAGGGGGAGCCTAGGAGCAAAAATATAAATTCTCTATAATGCTGCTTTAACTTAATGTAGCGACTTGAGTTCTGCAAGTTAAATTTCCATTCTTTATCTGCATTATATTCTCCATACTGTGTTCCCATTTTTGCTGTTTTTCACGTTTTGACATTTCATGATGAACAGTCTAATAGAAATGCTTTTTTTGTTGTTGTTGAATTTTTCACTTTTTTCCCAATTTGGTACTGCCAAGTAACCCACCCATTCACAGCTCCCCAGCACCAGAAATGCCTGACACTAAACGGGCAAGGACTTAACACATCATGTCTCCTCCGATACACGCAAAGCCAGCCGCCGCCTCTTTTTAAACTGGGCAGCTAACATGCTCGGAGGAAAGCGTTGTGTTCCCAGCTCCACCACACCAACTTCCAGACGCTAGTGCTGGCCACCATCGCTTTAAGAGTGCAATCTAACCACCCTGAGAGAGCAATTGTGCTCTCTCCGACTCTGGCCGCTGATATCAGTTATCATTCCCTTCATTCAATTTGTGCCTGTGACTTTATTTAACCTTTCCCTTTATACAGTCATTCTAACCCATCCATCCATCCATCATCTTCTCCACTTCTTTCTATTCAAGGTCGAGGTGGGTCTGCAAGGTCACAAAGAAGAATACCCACTGAACAGGGCTTCTGTCCATTGAAGGGTATCACACACACGTTCACTCACGCCTACAGGCAATTTAGAATATCCAATTCACCTACCATGTGTTTTTGAGAGGTGGGAGGAAACTAGAGTACCAGGAGGAAACCTACACAGACACAGTAAAAAAACACACCACACTCAGACAGAGAGACAGAGACCAGAGCAAAGATCGAACCCCACAACCCCCAGGCCCCTGGAGGTGTGCAGCTTGCACACTACCTCCACACACACTACACACATACTGTACATACTTAAAACACTACCTGGAAATATTAAAAACATAGATTTTCTCTCTGGTAAATGCTGAAATACAAGCAAATGAAAAAAACAAACCCTAGTATATGACATGTACTCTCCGGTAGAGAGAAAAACGCACAGGCTTCTCAAGAGAAACAGTGCCAACATGCCTGTATATTACCATCAGAGTAACTGAAGTGCTTATGTGGCTTTCTGAGTAATTATTTCTGAATATGGTGTCATGGCATTTCACTAAGCAGAACAACCTATTTAGCCATGCCAGGTGATAAGTCAAAGCAGGACAATATGAACCAATCACATAACCCTACTCACGGATCTGGGAGCAAATAGCTTCCATGGCTGCAGCGGACAGCACCAAAGTATACTTTAAGCGAACCCCAGATGAACGATTTCAGGAGAACCAGGGCTTGAACACTGCTTCCACACTTGACCAAATGCGCCGCAGTGTGAAAACGCCTTGAGTTGCCTTTAGAATTGTACTCCACTCCGAGTGGCTTATACCCATATGATCCAGGGTTCGCAAGTTCGAATGTCAAGCCATGGCGCTTTGCCATGAGCAGCAGGAGTCTGAGAGAGCACAAATCCCTCATCACTGTTAAAGCGATGTTTGACGGCACATGCGTCTTTTAGCTGGTGTGGCGGAGCTGTGGACCGAGTGCTTTGCTCCAAACGTGTCGGCTGCCTGGAAGTTTAAAAACAGGCAATGACTGGCTTTGCATGTATGGGAGGAGGCATGTGTTAGGTCCTTACCCTCCTAGTGTCTGGGGCATTGCAATTGCTTGGGGGCATAAGTAATTTCAAACTGCTATGTATCTTTCTGGTGCATGCAGTGCACAGGTACTCCAGCAGGGAGCAGAAAACATCTTATCCTATGGTCTAAGTGATGCCATTAATAATTGATTTAGTGTATTATATTTCATTGCAATTGTTTCTATACTATTTAATAATGATTTAAGGAAATTAAGGGTGAGACATTTTTTAACTGAAACTGATGCCACAGCTGACCCATCTGATGGCTTTAATTAACTGTCTTAGAGCAGAGAAAATGCTCCTTACTTCACAAAAATGATCCAGACCTATTTACAGACAATACAAAGTCAGCATCAGATATAATGGCATGACATTCAGTTCCCCCACAGTCCTCCAGCTGCTGGTGACAAGAGCAAGAAAAGTTCAAATTTTTCCAATGCCTGAGAGTGAGCGCGAATAAGAGAGAGTGATGGAAAAATCTACACAGTGACATTAACAAACGCAATATCGCATTACAGTAAAGGGAGGCCTTTCTTTCACCGGCCGAATAAATGTGCCCCTTTCAATGACTTTCAATCTTCTGCTTACGCTCACTGAGAGCCTATCAGGAGGTCATGAAAATAGCACTGATGAAGCGTCGCACTGTTCCACGGCTTGTAGTAGCTGTGTGGCTGATGTTTATTGACGTTACCACACTTCTAGTCATTTCCGATCACCGCTGCCGTTCAAAGCGCAAAGAAAGAATCAGCACGAAAACAAAAAGTCCTGCAGGGCTTTACAGCTTGTGACAGGGGTAATGGAGTGTGAAGACTTGTCATCTAAAGTAGGTCCCAAAACAAACCATAAATTGCATGCAATCCGTTTGTGTCTGCTTGTCAAGAACGATGCCCAGCTTTGGATCCTCATCAGACGTCTGTGGACTATCACAGACCCCCCCCCCCCGAACCCAGCCACCACATGCTCAGCCACAAAAGCCAAGGCGTACCGTGACTTCCTACTGCTAATCAACACCACAGCGCCTGAGAGCTTGTTTCTTTACGTTCATAAACTTCAGAGCCAGCCAGCTGGCTAGGAGAAGAGGACATGACTATGTAAACAGACGATATGACAGAGTAAGAGTAAGCCAAGTCCTCTGTGTACTTCTCTTAATTTCCTTTAAAGCCAAACACGGAGGGCTTTAATTAGAGAGCCGGGTCTTGGTAATGGGCTCTCTGCTTCAGACAGCGCGGCCCCCTCCTACCCACTACCCACCAGCCTCCAATGTGGACAGAATGCCCACTCCGCACAAACGGAAGGAGAGAGAGGGATGGAAGCAGAGAAGGAGGCCGAGACACATGCACAGAGGGAGAGAGGGCAGACCTGTAAAACGACAGACATAGGTGGAAAAAACATCGCACACGGTTACACTCATACGCAAATACAGGCACGTTCCCACTGCACACACTGCAGATTATATCCCCACCTCTGCTTCTGTGCTGTGGAGACTGTGGTTTTAAGGTGGGAGGAACTGGCTCCTGTAAGCTCCAGAACATTCTCTCTGTTTCCTTGGAGGAAATAAAAGATGTGTTGTTCTAGTCTGCTCTGTCTAGCCTCAGACTTCAGCATTGGGATTCTGCTCCAGAGCACGGCCTGGTTCAATTCCATTTCAAATCCACCTAATTCATTAATGGAGTCGAAAATGGGTTTCAGGTTCCGTAATAGGTAGAAAGCACATTTCCCCATTTCCTGAAACATTAGCTCTAAACATCTGAGCAAGGAGGGAGCGTGACAGAAGGAGTCATATAGGATCCACAGATGAAGAAGGCTTTGCACACAAGCAGGGTAAAAAAATAAAATAAGGGAGAGTAATGAGAGTTTTATCCTCTTGTCCAGGTGTCACTCTCATCCTGCTCTCCCTCTCTGTTAACACATTGAGCTGGAGGTGGAGATGCTATTTTGTGCGATGTGGCTCAAGCAGTGTGTGTGTCTGGTCAACTGAAGAAAATGTATTTTTTCCACCTAGATTCATTCATTATATTAGCTTAGGATCAAGCTTTGGGTGTATAAAAATAGCTCTTGGCAATGAAGTAGGGACACATGATGATATTGTGAATCATATCAGTGTTGGCACATAATCAGATAATCAGATTATATACTGGCTATATATATATATATATATATATATATATATATATATATATATATTGGAGCTGACAGAAAGACTGCCATAATTGTGGAGAGAAAAGCATCTCAGAATGCACAACAGGTCCAAACTTGAGGCCGATAAACTACAACAACAGCAGAAGACCATGCTGGGTTCCACTTCTTTCAGCCAAGAACAGAAAGCTGAGGCTGCAACTGGCACAGGCTCAGCTAAAGGACACCCTTAAAGACTGAACTGGGTCAGAATTTGGCACCAGCAGCATGAATGTATGGACTCAACCTGCCTTGTGCAGGCTGGTGGAGGTGGTGTGATGGTTTGAAGGATTGTACACATTTTGAGCCTGTTAATACCAATCAATACCACCATGAATTGCACAGCCTATTTAAGTACTGTTGCTGACAATGTTAATCTCTTCTAATGGCTAATAACGTCCAGCATGATGATACACCATGTCACAAAGCAAAAGTGGTCTTAAACTGGTTTAATGAAAAAGACAATGACCTTCCCCGTCACTGGATCTGAATGCAATAGAGGACCAGGGATGTGGTTGAACAGGAGATTCACTGCGGGATTCAATCCTGCCATCATGTTACCAGATTCATATGGAATTCAGGCCATGAAGACCTGAAACTGTTTTAGAGCAAAGGGAGGCCCTACCCAGAACTAGTAAATGAGTGTATGTATATCAGTCCAACATTTAGTCCCAGATTCTACATGCTAGAACCATTTAAATATTGGCATTGGCACACATCTGCAATGTCCCAGAATTCCCTTCTCCGAAGAAATGCATTAAGGCTTAGATTAGTGCTTGCTTAATGTACACCAGCTGCAGGAATCCACTGTGGTGATTATTTGGCCAGCAAACATGCTAATGTTCTCAGGTTAGTGAGGTCAGGGTCACCAGGATCACCCCTTTTGTCCCAAATCCCCATCTCATTCCAGACGTATTGGATGGAGCACTAACCATCATTCCCGAGAACACCGTTCCATGCATTTGCACATCTGTGTGCATTTGCACATCTGTGTCAGCAATGGGTGCAACTTAAAGCAGCTGAGTGCATTCATTAAAAGGGGTGTCTACAAACATCTGGACATCAAGTGTAAAGTGCATATACATGCATGCATGACCTGGAATCTCTGGGTGAATCGGTGTGTGCAGATGCATATGTACACACACACACACACACACACACAATTGAGTAAGGCCATCTCCAAATACGCTGTTTCCAAATATGTCTTTATGTCAATATGCACTTCCAGTTACATAAATCTGTGTTGCTGCGTGCACATACTGTCCACATATTTATATTTTGTGTATGTCATGTCTATGTGTGTGTGTGTGTGTGTGTACGAGTGTGTACATGTGTCCCAGCCCCAGCTGTGCTGTGCTCTCAGGCAGAAAAGGAGCTGGAGGTGCGAACACTTTGGCAGCACCTCACACCTTCCACACTCCACTTCCTCCTCACTAATTAAGACACTCAGCATGGGCTAAGGAACAGCTGTATGACCTGCCCAGGGAGAGAGGGAGAGAGTGTATATGTATGTGTGTGTGTGTAACCATGTAAGTGGATAAACAGGGGTGTCCTGCAAGAGAGCATGCATTAGTGTTTGAGTGTGGTGATGCTATCACACAAAAAAGGCCCACCTTCGCACTGCTTGCCATCACCCTTGTAGCCAGCCTTACAGATGCATTTGAAGGATTTGGGGGTATTCTGGCACAGAGCATCAATGTGGCAGTCGTCTGTGGCCTCAGAGCACTCGTCCTCGTCTGCAGGAAGGTAATGACACAGGGGGAAAAAAATATTATTCATTGTTGGAACCAGCAGGATAAGGCCTGAGGAAGGTGCACTTTTTAGGTGTTGATCCAGATAAGTGAAGAACAGGGTTCTTATGTATAGTGATTTAACATTTCTGTCCTAAGACTGAACTGACAGAATCAAACTCTGCTGTCTCCTCACAATAGGGAAGATAAGGTTTCCTATTAAACACCCATAGATATGACTCTCTATACTGTCACTGCAGGACAGTAGAGTTGCTGTAGCTAGAGTAAGCCGACGTCCCTTTGCTGCTGATGTCAGCCCATTTTCGCGGCTGGTCTCATTACAGATACACCAGAGAACTCTTGTGTATCTGCGGACTAGCACGTCGGGGTGTGATTCAAATGAAAGAGGAATTATCAGCATTGTGGAAGCGTGTGGAGACAACTAGCCACCACTCATTAATGCCTGTGCCTCAATCCACAATTCACATAGAATTTCAGGGACCAAACAGAAAAACAGGAGCTATAATCTGCAGAAATTAATATATCGTCAGGGTGTCATGCAAAAGCCCTGTATCGCCAAACTGCCAACTTTACAGGAGAAGGAAAAAGCCTTCCTAACATCCAATGGAAGTCAATGAGAAAGGCGTTGAGTTGTAAGTCATTTTGAGGCATTTCTATTGTTCCGTTCATCATGGAAATCTGACACAACGTAAACAACGGCTGCCAGAATCACAGCTAATGTCAGATAATAAAAAATGATAAAAATTCAGTTAAAGCTTACACTGTTAAAAGCATAAGATCCTTGAGATGTTTTTGGAGATTCTTCAGTACTCAACTGTGGAGGAATCTCTTAAGATGCTTTGAGGATCCTCCAAGGAACCTTTTAGCTTTCTGAAGATTCCTCAAAGCACCTTTGAAGCAACTGTTGAACATCCAAACGTTCCTTAAGGATCTTCTAATTTCAACAGTGTAGGTGGGAAAACTGTACAGCCACACTGGCACAAACTCATGCACTACATTAGACATGGTCACTGAGTTACTCAAGGAAGCTGAGATCATCAGAAAAGGGATCTTACAGAAGTACACCCCTCTGCCTCATTAGCATACCCATACCCAGGCCTAACACTTTTACAGCAGTGCTCAGCTGTAGCCTCATATGAGATGAAGATGAAGACACGCCACTGTGATAGGAGAACTCTTTTCTGATCATTAATCACATGGGAGCCCAAATCATCTG